>NW_023665494.1:102500-142351 GCF_014743375.2 Drosophila subpulchrella | reverse complement strand
GGCACTAGTACTGTAAACAGGCACGCAATAGTGCGTGGGGTAAAAAAACTACTATAGGGAGGTGGTCGTTGGCGGGCCCCTCCTCGTATTGGTCAAAACTTATGTTATGCATATGAATTTGTCAATACTATATAGAACGCCAAGCATATCCATATAAACTATGGATATGCATAGAAAACCATACAAAAGTAAAAAAAAATTATGTATAGAAAAATATACATATATTTATATAAGTGAATCGTATGGATATGGCTTATAGGTATAATACCTATAAGGCATAATAATGTATAACAAGTAAATATACATTGAAATGTGAATGCATTGTATGGATATGGCATATAAATGCCATATATATAGAAATAAATTGTATATCAATGATATAACAATTATAAACCTAGTGAGGGGCGGCACTAGTGAATGAATCGTATGGATATGGCTTATAGGTATAATACCTATAAGGCATAATAATGTATAATATAATAAATATACATTAAGATATGAATGGATTGTATAAATATGGCATAGAAATGCCATATACATAAGAATAAATGGTAGAATTTACCCATATATCACTGAAACACGATATATAAACCTAGTGATAGCTGGCACTAGTACTGTAAACAGGCACGCAATAGTGCGTGGGGTAAAAAACTACTATAGGGAGGTGGTCGTTGGCGGGCCCCTCCTCGTATTGGTCAAAACTTATGTTATGCATATGAATTTGTCAATACTATATAGAACGCCAAGCATATCCATATAAACTATGGATATGCATAGAAAATCCATACAAAAGTAAAAAAAAATTATGTATAGAAAAATATACATATATTTATATAAGTGAATCGTATGGATATGGCTTATAGGTATAATACCTATAAGGCATAATAATGTATAACAAGTAAATATACATTGAAATGTGAATGCATTGTATGGATATGGCATATAAATGCCATATATATAGAAATAAATTGTATATCAATGATATAACAATTATAAACCTAGTGAGGGGCGGCACTAGTGAATGAATCGTATGGATATGGCTTATAGGTATAATACCTATAAGGCATAATAATGTATAATATAATAAATATACATTAAGATATGAATGGATTGTATAAATATGGCATAGAAATGCCATATACATAAGAATAAATGGTAGAATTTACCCATATATCACTGAAACACGATATATAAACCTAGTGATAGCTGGCACTAGTACTGTAAACAGGCACGCAATAGTGCGTGGGGTAAAAAACTACTATAGGGAGGTGGTCGTTGGCGGGCCCCTCCTCGTATTGGTCAAAACTTATGTTATGCATATGAATTTGTCAATACTATATAGAACGCCAAGCATATCCATATAAACTATGGATATGCATAGAAATCCATACAAAAGTAAAAAAAAATTATGTATAGAAAAATATACATATATTTATATAAGTGAATCGTATGGATATGGCTTATAGGTATAATACCTATAAGGCATAATAATGTATAACAAGTAAATATACATTGAAATGTGAATGCATTGTATGGATATGGCATATAAATGCCATATATATAGAAATAAATTGTATATCAATGATATAACAATTATAAACCTAGTGAGGGGCGGCACTAGTGAATGAATCGTATGGATATGGCTTATAGGTATAATACCTATAAGGCATAATAATGTATAATATAATAAATATACATTAAGATATGAATGGATTGTATAAATATGGCATAGAAATGCCATATACATAAGAATAAATGGTAGAATTTACCCATATATCACTGAAACACGATATATAAACCTAGTGATAGCTGGCACTAGTACTGTAAACAGGCACGCAATAGTGCGTGGGGTAAAAAACTACTATAGGGAGGTGGTCGTTGGCGGGCCCCTCCTCGTATTGGTCAAAACTTATGTTATGCATATGAATTTGTCAATACTATATAGAACGCCAAGCATATCCATATAAACTATGGATATGCATAGAAAACCATACAAAAGTAAAAAAAAATTATGTATAGAAAAATATACATATATTTATATAAGTGAATCGTATGGATATGGCTTATAGGTATAATACCTATAAGGCATAATAATGTATAACAAGTAAATATACATTGAAATGTGAATGCATTGTATGGATATGGCATATAAATGCCATATATATAGAAATAAATTGTATATCAATGATATAACAATTATAAACCTAGTGAGGGGCGGCACTAGTGAATGAATCGTATGGATATGGCTTATAGGTATAATACCTATAAGGCATAATAATGTATAATATAATAAATATACATTAAGATATGAATGGATTGTATAAATATGGCATAGAAATGCCATATACATAAGAATAAATGGTAGAATTTACCCATATATCACTGAAACACGATATATAAACCTAGTGATAGCTGGCACTAGTACTGTAAACAGGCACGCAATAGTGCGTGGGGTAAAAAACTACTATAGGGAGGTGGTCGTTGGCGGGCCCCTCCTCGTATTGGTCAAAACTTATGTTATGCATATGAATTTGTCAATACTATATAGAACGCCAAGCATATCCATATAAACTATGGATATGCATAGAAATCCATACAAAAGTAAAAAAAAATTATGTATAGAAAAATATACATATATTTATATAAGTGAATCGTATGGATATGGCTTATAGGTATAATACCTATAAGGCATAATAATGTATAACAAGTAAATATACATTGAAATGTGAATGCATTGTATGGATATGGCATATAAATGCCATATATATAGAAATAAATTGTATATCAATGATATAACAATTATAAACCTAGTGAGGGGCGGCACTAGTGAATGAATCGTATGGATATGGCTTATAGGTATAATACCTATAAGGCATAATAATGTATAATATAATAAATATACATTAAGATATGAATGGATTGTATAAATATGGCATAGAAATGCCATATACATAAGAATAAATGGTAGAATTTACCCATATATCACTGAAACACGATATATAAACCTAGTGATAGCTGGCACTAGTACTGTAAACAGGCACGCAATAGTGCGTGGGGTAAAAAACTACTATAGGGAGGTGGTCGTTGGCGGGCCCCTCCTCGTATTGGTCAAAACTTATGTTATGCATATGAATTTGTCAATACTATATAGAACGCCAAGCATATCCATATAAACTATGGATATGCATAGAAAACCATACAAAAGTAAAAAAAAATTATGTATAGAAAAATATACATATATTTATATAAGTGAATCGTATGGATATGGCTTATAGGTATAATACCTATAAGGCATAATAATGTATAACAAGTAAATATACATTGAAATGTGAATGCATTGTATGGATATGGCATATAAATGCCATATATATAGAAATAAATTGTATATCAATGATATAACAATTATAAACCTAGTGAGGGGCGGCACTAGTGAATGAATCGTATGGATATGGCTTATAGGTATAATACCTATAAGGCATAATAATGTATAATATAATAAATATACATTAAGATATGAATGGATTGTATAAATATGGCATAGAAATGCCATATACATAAGAATAAATGGTAGAATTTACCCATATATCACTGAAACACGATATATAAACCTAGTGATAGCTGGCACTAGTACTGTAAACAGGCACGCAATAGTGCGTGGGGTAAAAAACTACTATAGGGAGGTGGTCGTTGGCGGGCCCCTCCTCGTATTGGTCAAAACTTATGTTATGCATATGAATTTGTCAATACTATATAGAACGCCAAGCATATCCATATAAACTATGGATATGCATAGAAAACCATACAAAAGTAAAAAAAAATTATGTATAGAAAAATATACATATATTTATATAAGTGAATCGTATGGATATGGCTTATAGGTATAATACCTATAAGGCATAATAATGTATAACAAGTAAATATACATTGAAATGTGAATGCATTGTATGGATATGGCATATAAATGCCATATATATAGAAATAAATTGTATATCAATGATATAACAATTATAAACCTAGTGAGGGGCGGCACTAGTGAATGAATCGTATGGATATGGCTTATAGGTATAATACCTATAAGGCATAATAATGTATAATATAATAAATATACATTAAGATATGAATGGATTGTATAAATATGGCATAGAAATGCCATATACATAAGAATAAATGGTAGAATTTACCCATATATCACTGAAACACGATATATAAACCTAGTGATAGCTGGCACTAGTACTGTAAACAGGCACGCAATAGTGCGTGGGGTAAAAAACTACTATAGGGAGGTGGTCGTTGGCGGGCCCCTCCTCGTATTGGTCAAAACTTATGTTATGCATATGAATTTGTCAATACTATATAGAACGCCAAGCATATCCATATAAACTATGGATATGCATAGAAATCCATACAAAAGTAAAAAAAAATTATGTATAGAAAAAATATACATATATTTATATAAGTGAATCGTATGGATATGGCTTATAGGTATAATACCTATAAGGCATAATAATGTATAACAAGTAAATATACATTGAAATGTGAATGCATTGTATGGATATGGCATATAAATGCCATATATATAGAAATAAATTGTATATCAATGATATAACAATTATAAACCTAGTGAGGGGCGGCACTAGTGAATGAATCGTATGGATATGGCTTATAGGTATAATACCTATAAGGCATAATAATGTATAATATAATAAATATACATTAAGATATGAATGGATTGTATAAATATGGCATAGAAATGCCATATACATAAGAATAAATGGTAGAATTTACCCATATATCACTGAAACACGATATATAAACCTAGTGATAGCTGGCACTAGTACTGTAAACAGGCACGCAATAGTGCGTGGGGTAAAAAACTACTATAGGGAGGTGGTCGTTGGCGGGCCCCTCCTCGTATTGGTCAAAACTTATGTTATGCATATGAATTTGTCAATACTATATAGAACGCCAAGCATATCCATATAAACTATGGATATGCATAGAAATCCATACAAAAAGTAAAAAAAAATTATGTATAGAAAAATATACATATATTTATATAAGTGAATCGTATGGATATGGCTTATAGGTATAATACCTATAAGGCATAATAATGTATAACAAGTAAATATACATTGAAATGTGAATGCATTGTATGGATATGGCATATAAATGCCATATATATAGAAATAAATTGTATATCAATGATATAACAATTATAAACCTAGTGAGGGGCGGCACTAGTGAATGAATCGTATGGATATGGCTTATAGGTATAATACCTATAAGGCATAATAATGTATAATATAATAAATATACATTAAGATATGAATGGATTGTATAAATATGGCATAGAAATGCCATATACATAAGAATAAATGGTAGAATTTACCCATATATCACTGAAACATGATATATAAACCTAGTGATAGCTGGCACTAGTACTGTAAACAGGCACGCAGTAGTGCGTGGGGTAAAAAACTACTATAGGGAGGTGGTCGTTGGCGGGCCCCTCCTCGTATTGGTCAAAACTTATGTTATGCGTAAACATATGATTTTGTCAATACTATAAAGAAAACTTGTTTTGTACATACAAAACTAAATGAATTATATGGATATTGAAAAATAAATGGCATTATATCCATATAATGAAAATATACTTGTATTCTCTTATTATAAGAGAGAATACCGTATAGTTGGTTGGCAAAGACAATTGAAAATACCCGAATTGCAGATGATGGGTTCAAAAACTACTATAGGGTGGTGTAGCAAATAATATGAAGATGATATATCCATATAATGGATATACACTAGTATTCTCTTATTATAATAGAGAATACCATATAAATGGTTGGCAAAGACAATTGAAAATACCCGAATTGAAGTTGACGGGTTCAAAAACTATTATAGGGTGATGTAGCAAATAAAATAATGAAGATATATCCATATAATGGAATTATATGTGTATTCTCTTATTATATGAGAGAGTACCAAACGGTTGATTGGCAAAGACAATTGAAAATACCCGAATTAAAGATATTGGGTCCAAAAACTACTATAGGATGGTCAATGGGCCGGCCATCTACTATTGACGTGACAAAATACTGTCTGTCGGTAGAGAAGATATTAATCCGTCAAATTTGTTTCTTTATTCATTTATGAATATGAGACTTGGCTCCACGGTTAATATTTTAAGCCCAAAGATAATAATGTTGAAACAAAGGCCAAGGTTTCTATTATACATAGAATAACAAATTGTTTCCGAACTTTATCGTTAATCCAAATAAATAATTACAATTGAGGCAGGCTAATAATGATATATATTTTGTATTGATAATCTTGATATATATGTATATTGGTCTGCCATTATCACATACTGAGTTATGTGATAATTCCCTGCGGGGATAAATTAAAAGAGGTGTCCCTATATTAAAAGAAAATAATATATATATATATTATTTTTTCTAACTTACATATCATATATGCGCTCGGTTTTATATTATATATTACCAAAGAGTCTTATATGAATATATACAGATAAATTTTAAATTTATCATCAAAATACAAATGATTTAATTCAATATTTTATATTGGTTAAACAAAAATTGTACATGTGTGGATACAATAATGACGTATGTCGAACAAAAAAGATATTTTAGAATGAAATATGCAAATATAAAGAAAATTATTACGTATTACGAAAAAAAATATTGTGTTTTTAACATCAATAATTAAAAAACTTGTTATTATTAGTGGCGGAACAAGTATATATTGTGAAAACAACAAACGTATACGAATGCTATATAAAAATGGCCGTATTCGATAGAAAACAATCTATAAAATTTATATTGCTAATTTCTATTCAAAAATATGAATGAAATATGAATAAAAACATTATTCTGGTTGATCCTGCCAGTAGTTATATGCTTGTCTCAAAGATTAAGCCATGCATGTCTAAGTACACACGAATTAAAAGTGAAACCGCAAAAGGCTCATTATATCAGTTATGGTTCCTTAGATCGTTAACAGTTACTTGGATAACTGTGGTAATTCTAGAGCTAATACATGCAATTAAAACATGAACCTTATGGGACATGTGCTTTTATTAGGCTAAAACCAAGCGATCGCAAGATCGTTATATTGGTTGAACTCTAGATAACATGCAGATCGTATGGTCTTGTACCGACGACAGATCTTTCAAATGTCTGCCCTATCAACTTTTGATGGTAGTATCTAGGACTACCATGGTTGCAACGGGTAACGGGGAATCAGGGTTCGATTCCGGAGAGGGAGCCTGAGAAACGGCTACCACATCTAAGGAAGGCAGCAGGCGCGTAAATTACCCACTCCCAGCTCGGGGAGGTAGTGACGAAAAATAACAATACAGGACTCATATCCGAGGCCCTGTAATTGGAATGAGTACACTTTAAATCCTTTAACAAGGACCAATTGGAGGGCAAGTCTGGTGCCAGCAGCCGCGGTAATTCCAGCTCCAATAGCGTATATTAAAGTTGTTGCGGTTAAAACGTTCGTAGTTGAACTTGTGCTTCATACGGGTAGTACAACTTACAATTGTGGTTAGTACTATACCTTTATGTATGTAAGCGTATTACCGGTGGAGTTCTTACATGTGCTTAGATACTTGTATTTTTTCATATGTTCCTCCTATTTAAAAACCTGCATTAGTGCTCTTAAACGAGTGTTATTGTGGGCCGGTACAATTACTTTGAACAAATTAGAGTGCTTAAAGCAGGCTTCAAATGCCTGAATATTCTGTGCATGGGATAATGAAATAAGACCTCTGTTCTGCTTTCATTGGTTTTCAGATCAAGAGGTAATGATTAATAGAAGCAGTTTGGGGGCATTAGTATTACGACGCGAGAGGTGAAATTCTTGGACCGTCGTAAGACTAACTTAAGCGAAAGCATTTGCCAAAGATGTTTTCATTAATCAAGAACGAAAGTTAGAGGTTCGAAGGCGATCAGATACCGCCCTAGTTCTAACCATAAACGATGCCAGCTAGCAATTGGGTGTAGCTACTTTTATGGCTCTCTCAGTCGCTTCCCGGGAAACCAAAGCTTTTGGGCTCCGGGGGAAGTATGGTTGCAAAGCTGAAACTTAAAGGAATTGACGGAAGGGCACCACCAGGAGTGGAGCCTGCGGCTTAATTTGACTCAACACGGGAAAACTTACCAGGTCCGAACATAAGTGTGTAAGACAGATTGATAGCTCTTTCTCGAATCTATGGGTGGTGGTGCATGGCCGTTCTTAGTTCGTGGAGTGATTTGTCTGGTTAATTCCGATAACGAACGAGACTCAAATATATTAAATAGATATCTTCAGGATTATGGTGTTGAAGCTTATATAGCCTTCATTCATGGTGGCAGTAAAATGTTTATTGTGTTTGAATGTGTTTATATAAGTGGAGCCGTACCTGTTGGTTTGTCCCATTATAAGGACACTAGCTTCTTAAATGGACAAATTGCGTCTAGCAATAATGAGATTGAGCAATAACAGGTCTGTGATGCCCTTAGATGTCCTGGGCTGCACGCGCGCTACAATGAAAGTATCAACGTGTATTTCCTAGACCGAGAGGTCCGGGTAAACCGCTGAACCACTTTCATGCTTGGGATTGTGAACTGAAACTGTTCACATGAACTTGGAATTCCCAGTAAGTGTGAGTCATTAACTCGCATTGATTACGTCCCTGCCCTTTGTACACACCGCCCGTCGCTACTACCGATTGAATTATTTAGTGAGGTCTCCGGACGTGATCACTGTGACGCCTTGTGTGTTACGGTTGTTTCGCAAAAGTTGACCGAACTTGATTATTTAGAGGAAGTAAAAGTCGTAACAAGGTTTCCGTAGGTGAACCTGCGGAAGGATCATTATTGTTTAATATCCTTACCGTTAATAAAAAAATTTGTTTTTATTATAATAATATAATATATTATAGTAATACAAATAAAATATAAATTGCCAAAAATATGATCTTTTATAGATCAAATATAAAATTTCGAACAAGCAAATCGAAATAATAATTGTAATAATAAATATATTATTGCATTAAATAAGAGATAAATAAATAAGCAAAAGCAAACAAATAACAAATTCGAACAAGCAAATCGAAATTATTAAATTTATTTAATATTATTATTATATTGTATATTAAATGCAATTAATTAATAAAACACTGTGTGTATATGGACCATAATATACACGCGTTGCGATATGTATTGTTCATCTCAGTTATGCGCATACATTGGATAATGCAACAACCTAAAATGTACAATGTTGTACCTGATTATTACAGGTTAATGTTTTATATAAATTTCAATATATATCGCTAAAAAAAAGTATTAATACCGTAAATGCCATTTAAAAAATACTTGATATATTATTGGTTATATGAAACTAAGACATTTCGCAGCATTCGTTTTAGGTATAAAAATCAATTTATTGAAGGAATTGATATATGCCAGTAAAATGGTGTATTTTTAATTTCTTTCAATAAAAACATATATGACAAAATTACCAAACCAATATATAAAACTCTAAGCGGTGGATCACTCGGCTCATGGGTCGATGAAGAACGCAGCAAACTGTGCGTCATCGTGTGAACTGCAGGACACATGAACATCGACATTTTGAACGCATATCGCAGTCCATGCTGTTATGTACTTTAATTAATTTTATAGTGCTGCTTGGACTACATATGGTTGAGGGTTGTAAGACTATGCTAATTAAGTTGTTTATATAAATTTTATAATGAAATTTTATAAGCATATGGTATATTATTGGATAATAATAATTTAATTATTATATTATTCATAATATTAACAAATATATGAAAAACATTATCTCACATTAGTAAATAATTTGAATGTGAAAAACGAAGAGAAATATTTTCTTTTTCAATCAAATAATACTGAGAAATGTCTAGCATAAAAAATTTATCTAGAATTGTCTCTTATTAAAGATTAGTAAATAGAAAGCCGTTGACAATATTATTATTCTTCGTTGATTCGTTAGACCAAACAAATGCCATACAAATATATAAAATATATAACGAATTTAATAAAATGTTTTATCATTATATATAAAGAATTAATTGCAAAAAAAGTTATACACAACCTCAACTCATATGGGACTACCCCCTGAATTTAAGCATATTAATTAGGGGAGGAAAAGAAACTAACCAGGATTTTCTTAGTAGCGGCGAGCGAAAAGAAATCAGTTCAGCACTAAGTCACTTTGTCTATATGGCAAATGTGAGATGCAGTGTATGGAGCGTCAATATTCTAGTATGAGAAATTAACGATTTAAGTCCTTCTTAAATGAGGCCATTTACCCATAGAGGGTGCCAGGCCCGTATAACGTTAATGATTACTAGATGATGTTTCCAAAGAGTCGTGTTGCTTGATAGTGCAGCACTAAGTGGGTGGTAAACTCCATCTAAAACTAAATATAACCATGAGACCGATAGTAAACAAGTACCGTGAGGGAAAGTTGAAAAGAACTCTGAATAGAGAGTTAAACAGTACGTGAAACTGCTTAGAGGTTAAGCCCGATGAACCTGAATATCCGTTATGGAAAATTCATCATTAAAATTGTAATATTTAAACAATATTATGATAATAGTGTGCATTTTTTCCATATAAGGACATTGTAATCTATTAGCATACAAAATTTATCATAAAATATAACTTATAGTTTATTCAAATTAATTTGCTTGCATTTTAACACAGAATAAATGTTATTAATTTGATAAAGTGCTGATAGATTTATATGAATACAGTGCGTTAATTTTTCGGAATTATATAATGGCATAATTATCATTGATTTTTGTGTTTATTATATGCACTTGTATGATTAACAATGCGAAAGATTCAGGATACCTTCGGGACCCGTCTTGAAACACGGACCAAGGAGTCTAACATATGTGCAAGTTATTGGGATATAAACCTAATAGCGTAATTAACTTGACTAATAATGGGATTAGTTTTTTAACTATTTATAGCTAATTAACACAATCCCGGGGCGTTCTATATAGTTATGTATAATGATATTTATATTATTTATGCCTCTAACTGGAACGTACCTTGAGCATATATGCTGTGACCCGAAAGATGGTGAACTATACTTGATCAGGTTGAAGTCAGGGGAAACCCTGATGGAAGACCGAAACAGTTCTGACGTGCAAATCGATTGTCAGAATTGAGTATAGGGGCGAAAGACCAATCGAACCATCTAGTAGCTGGTTCCTTCCGAAGTTTCCCTCAGGATAGCTGGTGCATTTTAATGTTATATAAAATAATCTTATCTGGTAAAGCGAATGATTAGAGGCCTTAGGGTCGAAACGATCTTAACCTATTCTCAAACTTTAAATGGGTAAGAACCTTAACTTTCTTGATATGAAGTTCAAGGTTATGATATAATGTGCCCAGTGGGCCACTTTTGGTAAGCAGAACTGGCGCTGTGGGATGAACCAAACGTAATGTTACGGTGCCCAAATTAACAACTCATGCAGATACCATGAAAGGCGTTGGTTGCTTAAAACAGCAGGACGGTGATCATGGAAGTCGAAATCCGCTAAGGAGTGTGTAACAACTCACCTGCCGAAGCAACTAGCCCTTAAAATGGATGGCGCTTAAGTTGTATACCTATACATTACCGCTAAAGTAGATGATTTATATTACTTGTGATATAAATTTTGAAACTTTAGTGAGTAGGAAGGTACAATGGTATGCGTAGAAGTGTTTGGCGTAAGCCTGCATGGAGCTGCCATTGGTACAGATCTTGGTGGTAGTAGCAAATAATCGAATGAGACCTTGGAGGACTGAAGTGGAGAAGGGTTTCGTGTGAACAGTGGTTGATCACGAGTTAGTCGGTCCTAAGTTCAAGGCGAAAGCCGAAAATTTTCAAGTAAAACACAAATGCCATACAAATATAATTATATTATATAAATCAAGCTAATTAATATACTTGAATAATTTTGAACGAAAGGGAATACGGTTCCAATTCCGTAACCTGTTGAGTATCCGTTTGTTATTAAATATGGGCCTCGTGCTCATCCTGGCAACAGGAACGACCATAAAGAAGCCGTCGAGAGATATCGGAAGAGTTTTCTTTTCTGTTTTATAGCCGTACTACCATGGAAGTCTTTCGCAGAGAGATATGGTAGATGGGCTAGAAGAGCATGACATATACTGTTGTGTCGATATTTTCTCCTCGGACCTTGAAAATTTATGGTGGGGACACGCAAACTTCTCAACAGGCCGTACCAATATCCGCAGCTGGTCTCCAAGGTGAAGAGTCTCTAGTCGATAGAATAATGTAGGTAAGGGAAGTCGGCAAATTAGATCCGTAACTTCGGGATAAGGATTGGCTCTGAAGATTGAGATAGTCGGGCTTGATTGGGAAACAATAACATGGTTTATGTGCTCGTTCTGGGTAAATAGAGTGTCTGGCATTTATGTTGGTCACTTGTTCCCCGGATAGTTTAGTTACGTAGCCAATTGTGGAACTTTCTTGCTAAAATTTTTAAGAATACTAATTGGGTTAAACCAATTAGTTCTTATTAATTATAACGATTATCAATTAACAATCAATTCAGAACTGGCACGGACTTGGGGAATCCGACTGTCTAATTAAAACAAAGCATTGTGATGGCCCTAGCGGGTGTTGACACAATGTGATTTCTGCCCAGTGCTCTGAATGTCAAAGTGAAGAAATTCAAGTAAGCGCGGGTCAACGGCGGGAGTAACTATGACTCTCTTAAGGTAGCCAAATGCCTCGTCATCTAATTAGTGACGCGCATGAATGGATTAACGAGATTCCTACTGTCCCTATCTACTATCTAGCGAAACCACAGCCAAGGGAACGGGCTTGGAATAATTAGCGGGGAAAGAAGACCCTTTTGAGCTTGACTCTAATCTGGCAGTGTAAGGAGACATAAGAGGTGTAGAATAAGTGGGAGATATTAGACTTCGGTTTGGTATCGCCAATGAAATACCACTACTCTTATTGTTTCCTTACTTACTTGATTAAATGGAACGTGTATCATTTCCTAGCCATTATACGGATATATTTATTATATCTTATGGTATTGGGTTTTGATGCAAGCTTCTTGATCAAAGTATCACGAGTTTGTTATATAATCGCAAACAAATTCTTTAATAAAACGGTGCATTTATGTATTTTTGATTTGAAAATTTGGTATAACTCCAATTACTCAGGTATGATCCAATTCAAGGACATTGCCAGGTAGGGAGTTTGACTGGGGCGGTACATCTCTCAAATAATAACGGAGGTGTCCCAAGGCCAGCTCAGTGCGGACAGAAACCACACATAGAGCAAAAGGGCAAATGCTGACTTGATCTCGGTGTTCAGTACACACAGGGACAGCAAAAGCTCGGCCTATCGATCCTTTTGGTTTAAAGAGTTTTTAACAAGAGGTGTCAGAAAAGTTACCATAGGGATAACTGGCTTGTGGCGGCCAAGCGTTCATAGCGACGTCGCTTTTTGATCCTTCGATGTCGGCTCTTCCTATCATTGTGAAGCAAAATTCACCAAGCGTTGGATTGTTCACCCATGCAAGGGAACGTGAGCTGGGTTTAGACCGTCGTGAGACAGGTTAGTTTTACCCTACTAATGACAAAACGTTGTTGCGACAGCATTCCTGCGTAGTACGAGAGGAACCGCAGGTACGGACCAATGGCACAATACTTGTTCGAGCGAACAGTGGTATGACGCTACGTCCGTTGGATTATGCCTGAACGCCTCTAAGGTCGTATCCGTGCTGGACTGCAATGATAAATAAGGGGCAATTTGCATTGTATGGCTTCTAAACCATTTAAAGTTTATAATTTACTTTATAAACGACAATGGATGTGATGCCAATGTAATTTGTAACATAGTAAATTGGGAGGATCTTTGATCACCTGATGCCGCGCTAGTTACATATAAAAGCATTATTTAATACAATGACAAAGCCTAGAATCAATTGTAAACGACTTTTGTAACAGGCAAGGTGTTGTAAGTGGTTGAGCAGCTGCCATACTGCGATCCACTGAAGCTTATCCTTTGCTTGATGATTCGATAATAAAGATGTTGCAAGCGGGCATAATCATTATGCTTGCTTGCAGCATCGCACGCCACTTTGTTTGTGGTGTGTAAGGTAGGGAAGAAGAAATATAAAAGACCTAAATTGGAAACATCAATATATAAGTAAATATTGAACAAACAAAATGTATCGTCATCTTATTAGTGACGCGATGATAAAGTGGCAAACATATTCCATGTATAAATATTCCTATGGTATTAAAATTCAAGTAAAGAGGACATATATAAAAGTTTGTATATATGGTTCATTCAATGGTAGCAGCGGTTGGTTGGTTGGTGTCTGCTCCTCTTATTGTTCAAAACTTATGTTATGGTAGCAAGTCTATATCGTCATATTATTAGTGACGCGAAAAAGTAGTGGCAAAACATATTCCATGTATAAATAAATATTCCTATGGTATTGAAATTCAAGTAAAGAGGCCATTCAAGTAAAGAGGACTTATATAAATATAAGTATATATAATGGTAGCAGCGCGGTTGGTTGGTTGGTGTGTCTGCTCCTCTTATTGTTCAAAACTTATGTTATGGTAGCAAGACTGTATCGTCATATTATTAGTGACGCGAAAAAGTAGTGGCAAAACATATTCCATGTATAAATATTCCTATGGTATTGAAATTCAACTAAAGAGGACATATAAAATTACTATCAATGGTAGCAGTGGTTGGTTGGTTGGTGGTTGGTTGGCGGCTGCTCCTATTATTGTTCAAGACTTATGTTATGGTAGCAAGTCTGTATCGTCATATTAATTATTAGTGACGCGAAAAAGTAGTGGAAATCATATTCCATGTATAAATAGATTCCTATGGTAATGAAATTTTCAAGTAAAGAGAGGACCATTCAAGTAAGAGGACATATAAAAAGTAAGTATATGTTCCTCCAATGGTAGCAGTGGTTGGTTGGTTGGCGGCTGATCCTCTTATTGTTCAAAACTTATTTTATCAATATGAGTTTGGCAATACAATAAAGAAGACCAATCTAATCCATATAAAACTAAATGTATTATATGGATATGCTTAGGAAACCCATATATTCATAAAAAAAAATTATGTATAGAAAATTATACATATATCTTTTATATAAATGAATCGTATGGATATCGCCTTATGGTAGGTATAATAACTTTTTAAGGCATAATAATGTATAATATAGAAAATATACATTGAAATATAAATGCATTTTTATAGATATGGCGGCATATAAGTGCCATATACACAAGAATAAATAATAGAATTTACCAATATATAATTAAAATGAGATATATAAACCTAGTGAGGGGCTGCACTAGTATATGAATCGTATGGATATGGCTTATAGGTATAATACCTATAAGGCATAATAATGTATAATATAATAAATATAAATTAAGATATGAATGAATTATATAAATATGGCATAGAAATGCCATATACATACATAAGAATAAATGGTAGAATTTACCCATATATCACTGAAACACGATATATAAACCTAATGATAGCTGGCACTAGTACTGTAAACATGCACGCAATAGTGCGTGGGGTAAAAAACTACTATAGGGAGGTGGTCGTTGGCGGGCCCCTCCTCGTATTGGTCAAAACTTATGTTATGCATATGAATTTGTCAATACTATATAGAACGCCAAGCATATCCATATAAACTATGGATATGCATAGAAATCCATACAAAAGTAAAAAAAAATTATGTATAGAAAAATATACATATATTTATATAAGTGAATCGTATGGATATGGCTTATAGGTATAATACCTATAAGGCATAATAATGTATAACAAGTAAATATACATTGAAATGTGAATGCATTGTATGGATATGGCATATAAATGCCATATATATAGAAATAAATTGTATATCAATGATATAACAATTATAAACCTAGTGAGGGCGGCACTAGTGAATGAATCGTATGGATATGGCTTATAGGTATAATACCTATAAGGCATAATAATGTATAATATAATAAATATACATTAAGATATGAATGGATTGTATAAATATGGCATAGAAATGCCATATACATAAGAATAAATGGTAGAATTTACCCATATATCACTGAAACACGATATATAAACCTAGTGATAGCTGGCACTAGTACTGTAAACAGGCACGCAATAGTGCGTGGGGTAAAAAACTACTATAGGGAGGTGGTCGTTGGCGGGCCCCTCCTCGTATTGGTCAAAACTTATGTTATGCATATGAATTTGTCAATACTATATAGAACGCCAAGCATATCCATATAAACTATGGATATGCATAGAAATCCATACAAAAGTAAAAAAAAATTATGTATAGAAAAATATACATATATTTATATAAGTGAATCGTATGGATATGGCTTATAGGTATAATACCTATAAGGCATAATAATGTATAACAAGTAAATATACATTGAAATGTGAATGCATTGTATGGATATGGCATATAAATGCCATATATATAGAAATAAATTGTATATCAATGATATAACAATTATAAACCTAGTGAGGGGCGGCACTAGTGAATGAATCGTATGGATATGGCTTATAGGTATAATACCTATAAGGCATAATAATGTATAATATAATAAATATACATTAAGATATGAATGGATTGTATAAATATGGCATAGAAATGCCATATACATAAGAATAAATGGTAGAATTTACCCATATATCACTGAAACACGATATATAAACCTAGTGATAGCTGGCACTAGTACTGTAAACAGGCACGCAATAGTGCGTGGGGTAAAAAACTACTATAGGGAGGTGGTCGTTGGCGGGCCCCTCCTCGTATTGGTCAAAACTTATGTTATGCATATGAATTTGTCAATACTATATAGAACGCCAAGCATATCCATATAAACTATGGATATGCATAGAAAACCATACAAAAGTAAAAAAAAATTATGTATAGAAAAATATACATATATTTATATAAGTGAATCGTATGGATATGGCTTATAGGTATAATACCTATAAGGCATAATAATGTATAACAAGTAAATATACATTGAAATGTGAATGCATTGTATGGATATGGCATATAAATGCCATATATATAGAAATAAATTGTATATCAATGATATAACAATTATAAACCTAGTGAGGGGCGGCACTAGTGAATGAATCGTATGGATATGGCTTATAGGTATAATACCTATAAGGCATAATAATGTATAATATAATAAATATACATTAAGATATGAATGGATTGTATAAATATGGCATAGAAATGCCATATACATAAGAATAAATGGTAGAATTTACCCATATATCACTGAAACACGATATATAAACCTAGTGATAGCTGGCACTAGTACTGTAAACAGGCACGCAATAGTGCGTGGGGTAAAAAACTACTATAGGGAGGTGGTCGTTGGCGGGCCCCTCCTCGTATTGGTCAAAACTTATGTTATGCATATGAATTTGTCAATACTATATAGAACGCCAAGCATATCCATATAAACTATGGATATGCATAGAAAACCATACAAAAGTAAAAAAAAATTATGTATAGAAAAATATACATATATTTATATAAGTGAATCGTATGGATATGGCTTATAGGTATAATACCTATAAGGCATAATAATGTATAACAAGTAAATATACATTGAAATGTGAATGCATTGTATGGATATGGCATATAAATGCCATATATATAGAAATAAATTGTATATCAATGATATAACAATTATAAACCTAGTGAGGGGCGGCACTAGTGAATGAATCGTATGGATATGGCTTATAGGTATAATACCTATAAGGCATAATAATGTATAATATAATAAATATACATTAAGATATGAATGGATTGTATAAATATGGCATAGAAATGCCATATACATAAGAATAAATGGTAGAATTTACCCATATATCACTGAAACACGATATATAAACCTAGTGATAGCTGGCACTAGTACTGTAAACAGGCACGCAATAGTGCGTGGGGTAAAAAACTACTATAGGGAGGTGGTCGTTGGCGGGCCCCTCCTCGTATTGGTCAAAACTTATGTTATGCATATGAATTTGTCAATACTATATAGAACGCCAAGCATATCCATATAAACTATGGATATGCATAGAAATCCATACAAAAAGTAAAAAAAAATTATGTATAGAAAAATATACATATATTTATATAAGTGAATCGTATGGATATGGCTTATAGGTATAATACCTATAAGGCATAATAATGTATAACAAGTAAATATACATTGAAATGTGAATGCATTGTATGGATATGGCATATAAATGCCATATATATAGAAATAAATTGTATATCAATGATATAACAATTATAAACCTAGTGAGGGGCGGCACTAGTGAATGAATCGTATGGATATGGCTTATAGGTATAATACCTATAAGGCATAATAATGTATAATATAATAAATATACATTAAGATATGAATGGATTGTATAAATATGGCATAGAAATGCCATATACATAAGAATAAATGGTAGAATTTACCCATATATCACTGAAACACGATATATAAACCTAGTGATAGCTGGCACTAGTACTGTAAACAGGCACGCAATAGTGCGTGGGGTAAAAAACTACTATAGGGAGGTGGTCGTTGGCGGGCCCCTCCTCGTATTGGTCAAAACTTATGTTATGCATATGAATTTGTCAATACTATATAGAACGCCAAGCATATCCATATAAACTATGGATATGCATAGAAAACCATACAAAAGTAAAAAAAAATTATGTATAGAAAAATATACATATATTTATATAAGTGAATCGTATGGATATGGCTTATAGGTATAATACCTATAAGGCATAATAATGTATAACAAGTAAATATACATTGAAATGTGAATGCATTGTATGGATATGGCATATAAATGCCATATATATAGAAATAAATTGTATATCAATGATATAACAATTATAAACCTAGTGAGGGGCGGCACTAGTGAATGAATCGTATGGATATGGCTTATAGGTATAATACCTATAAGGCATAATAATGTATAATATAATAAATATACATTAAGATATGAATGGATTGTATAAATATGGCATAGAAATGCCATATACATAAGAATAAATGGTAGAATTTACCCATATATCACTGAAACATGATATATAAACCTAGTGATAGCTGGCACTAGTACTGTAAACAGGCACGCAGTAGTGCGTGGGGTAAAAAACTACTATAGGGAGGTGGTCGTTGGCGGGCCCCTCCTCGTATTGGTCAAAACTTATGTTATGCGTAAACATATGATTTTGTCAATACTATAAAGAAAACTTGTTTTGTACATACAAAACTAAATGAATTATATGGATATTGAAAAATAAATGGCATTATATCCATATAATGAAAATATACTTGTATTCTCTTATTATAAGAGAGAATACCGTATAGTTGGTTGGCAAAGACAATTGAAAATACCCGAATTGCAGATGATGGGTTCAAAAACTACTATAGGGTGGTGTAGCAAATAATATGAAGATGATATATCCATATAATGGATATACACTAGTATTCTCTTATTATAATAGAGAATACCATATAAATGGTTGGCAAAGACAATTGAAAATACCCGAATTGAAGTTGACGGGTTCAAAAACTATTATAGGGTGATGTAGCAAATAAAATAATGAAGATATATCCATATAATGGAATTATATGTGTATTCTCTTATTATATGAGAGAGTACCAAACGGTTGATTGGCAAAGACAATTGAAAATACCCGAATTAAAGATATTGGGTCCAAAAACTACTATAGGATGGTCAATGGGCCGGCCATCTACTATTGACGTGACAAAATACTGTCTGTCGGTAGAGAAGATATTAATCCGTCAAATTTGTTTCTTTATTCATTTATGAATATGAGACTTGGCTCCACGGTTAATATTTTAAGCCCAAAGATAATAATGTTGAAACAAAGGCCAAGGTTTCTATTATACATAGAATAACAAATTGTTTCCGAACTTTATCGTTAATCCAAATAAATAATTACAATTGAGGCAGGCTAATAATGATATATATTTTGTATTGATAATCTTGATATATATGTATATTGGTCTGCCATTATCACATACTGAGTTATGTGATAATTCCCTGCGGGGATAAATTAAAAGAGGTGTCCCTATATTAAAAGAAAATAATATATATATATATTATTTTTTCTAACGTACATATCATATATGCGCTCGGTTTTATATTATATATTACCAAAGAGTCTTATATGAATATATACAGATAAATTTTAAATTTATCATCAAAATACAAATGATTTAATTCAATATTTTATATTGGTTAAACAAAAATTGTACATGTGTGGATACAATAATGACGTATGTCGAACAAAAAAGATATTTTAGAATGAAATATGCAAATATAAAGAAAATTATTACGTATTACGAAAAAAAATATTGTGTTTTTAACATCAATAATTAAAAAACTTGTTATTATTAGTGGCGGAACAAGTATATATTGTGAAAACAACAAACGTATACGAATGCTATATAAAAATGGCCGTATTCGATAGAAAACAATCTATAAAATTTATATTGCTAATTTCTATTCAAAAATATGAATGAAATATGAATAAAAACATTATTCTGGTTGATCCTGCCAGTAGTTATATGCTTGTCTCAAAGATTAAGCCATGCATGTCTAAGTACACACGAATTAAAAGTGAAACCGCAAAAGGCTCATTATATCAGTTATGGTTCCTTAGATCGTTAACAGTTACTTGGATAACTGTGGTAATTCTAGAGCTAATACATGCAATTAAAACATGAACCTTATGGGACATGTGCTTTTATTAGGCTAAAACCAAGCGATCGCAAGATCGTTATATTGGTTGAACTCTAGATAACATGCAGATCGTATGGTCTTGTACCGACGACAGATCTTTCAAATGTCTGCCCTATCAACTTTTGATGGTAGTATCTAGGACTACCATGGTTGCAACGGGTAACGGGGAATCAGGGTTCGATTCCGGAGAGGGAGCCTGAGAAACGGCTACCACATCTAAGGAAGGCAGCAGGCGCGTAAATTACCCACTCCCAGCTCGGGGAGGTAGTGACGAAAAATAACAATACAGGACTCATATCCGAGGCCCTGTAATTGGAATGAGTACACTTTAAATCCTTTAACAAGGACCAATTGGAGGGCAAGTCTGGTGCCAGCAGCCGCGGTAATTCCAGCTCCAATAGCGTATATTAAAGTTGTTGCGGTTAAAACGTTCGTAGTTGAACTTGTGCTTCATACGGGTAGTACAACTTACAATTGTGGTTAGTACTATACCTTTATGTATGTAAGCGTATTACCGGTGGAGTTCTTACATGTGCTTAGATACTTGTATTTTTTCATATGTTCCTCCTATTTAAAAACCTGCATTAGTGCTCTTAAACGAGTGTTATTGTGGGCCGGTACAATTACTTTGAACAAATTAGAGTGCTTAAAGCAGGCTTCAAATGCCTGAATATTCTGTGCATGGGATAATGAAATAAGACCTCTGTTCTGCTTTCATTGGTTTTCAGATCAAGAGGTAATGATTAATAGAAGCAGTTTGGGGGCATTAGTATTACGACGCGAGAGGTGAAATTCTTGGACCGTCGTAAGACTAACTTAAGCGAAAGCATTTGCCAAAGATGTTTTCATTAATCAAGAACGAAAGTTAGAGGTTCGAAGGCGATCAGATACCGCCCTAGTTCTAACCATAAACGATGCCAGCTAGCAATTGGGTGTAGCTACTTTTATGGCTCTCTCAGTCGCTTCCCGGGAAACCAAAGCTTTTGGGCTCCGGGGGAAGTATGGTTGCAAAGCTGAAACTTAAAGGAATTGACGGAAGGGCACCACCAGGAGTGGAGCCTGCGGCTTAATTTGACTCAACACGGGAAAACTTACCAGGTCCGAACATAAGTGTGTAAGACAGATTGATAGCTCTTTCTCGAATCTATGGGTGGTGGTGCATGGCCGTTCTTAGTTCGTGGAGTGATTTGTCTGGTTAATTCCGATAACGAACGAGACTCAAATATATTAAATAGATATCTTCAGGATTATGGTGTTGAAGCTTATATAGCCTTCATTCATGGTGGCAGTAAAATGTTTATTGTGTTTGAATGTGTTTATATAAGTGGAGCCGTACCTGTTGGTTTGTCCCATTATAAGGACACTAGCTTCTTAAATGGACAAATTGCGTCTAGCAATAATGAGATTGAGCAATAACAGGTCTGTGATGCCCTTAGATGTCCTGGGCTGCACGCGCGCTACAATGAAAGTATCAACGTGTATTTCCTAGACCGAGAGGTCCGGGTAAACCGCTGAACCACTTTCATGCTTGGGATTGTGAACTGAAACTGTTCACATGAACTTGGAATTCCCAGTAAGTGTGAGTCATTAACTCGCATTGATTACGTCCCTGCCCTTTGTACACACCGCCCGTCGCTACTACCGATTGAATTATTTAGTGAGGTCTCCGGACGTGATCACTGTGACGCCTTGTGTGTTACGGTTGTTTCGCAAAAGTTGACCGAACTTGATTATTTAGAGGAAGTAAAAGTCGTAACAAGGTTTCCGTAGGTGAACCTGCGGAAGGATCATTATTGTTTAATATCCTTACCGTTAATAAAAAAATTTGTTTTTATTATAATAATATAATATATTATAGTAATACAAATAAAATATAAATTGCCAAAAATATGATCTTTTATAGATCAAATATAAAATTTCGAACAAGCAAATCGAAATAATAATTGTAATAATAAATATATTATTGCATTAAATAAGAGATAAATAAATAAGCAAAAGCAAACAAATAACAAATTCGAACAAGCAAATCGAAATTATTAAATTTATTTAATATTATTATTATATTGTATATTAAATGCAATTAATTAATAAAACACTGTGTGTATATGGACCATAATATACACGCGTTGCGATATGTATTGTTCATCTCAGTTATGCGCATACATTGGATAATGCAACAACCTAAAATGTACAATGTTGTACCTGATTATTACAGGTTAATGTTTTATATAAATTTCAATATATATCGCTAAAAAAAAAGTATTAATACCGTAAATGCCATTTAAAAAATACTTGATATATTATTGGTTATATGAAACTAAGACATTTCGCAGCATTCGTTTTAGGTATAAAAATCAATTTATTGAAGGAATTGATATATGCCAGTAAAATGGTGTATTTTTAATTTCTTTCAATAAAAACATATATGACAAAATTACCAAACCAATATATAAAACTCTAAGCGGTGGATCACTCGGCTCATGGGTCGATGAAGAACGCAGCAAACTGTGCGTCATCGTGTGAACTGCAGGACACATGAACATCGACATTTTGAACGCATATCGCAGTCCATGCTGTTATGTACTTTAATTAATTTTATAGTGCTGCTTGGACTACATATGGTTGAGGGTTGTAAGACTATGCTAATTAAGTTGTTTATATAAATTTTATAATGAAATTTTATAAGCATATGGTATATTATTGGATAATAATAATTTAATTATTATATTATTCATAATATTAACAAATATATGAAAAACATTATCTCACATTAGTAAATAATTTGAATGTGAAAAACGAAGAGAAATATTTTCTTTTTCAATCAAATAATACTGAGAAATGTCTAGCATAAAAAATTTATCTAGAATTGTCTCTTATTAAAGATTAGTAAATAGAAAGCCGTTGACAATATTATTATTCTTCGTTGATTCGTTAGACCAAACAAATGCCATACAAATATATAAAATATATAACGAATTTAATAAAATGTTTTATCATTATATATAAAGAATTAATTGCAAAAAAAGTTATACACAACCTCAACTCATATGGGACTACCCCCTGAATTTAAGCATATTAATTAGGGGAGGAAAAGAAACTAACCAGGATTTTCTTAGTAGCGGCGAGCGAAAAGAAATCAGTTCAGCACTAAGTCACTTTGTCTATATGGCAAATGTGAGATGCAGTGTATGGAGCGTCAATATTCTAGTATGAGAAATTAACGATTTAAGTCCTTCTTAAATGAGGCCATTTACCCATAGAGGGTGCCAGGCCCGTATAACGTTAATGATTACTAGATGATGTTTCCAAAGAGTCGTGTTGCTTGATAGTGCAGCACTAAGTGGGTGGTAAACTCCATCTAAAACTAAATATAACCATGAGACCGATAGTAAACAAGTACCGTGAGGGAAAGTTGAAAAGAACTCTGAATAGAGAGTTAAACAGTACGTGAAACTGCTTAGAGGTTAAGCCCGATGAACCTGAATATCCGTTATGGAAAATTCATCATTAAAATTGTAATATTTAAACAATATTATGATAATAGTGTGCATTTTTTCCATATAAGGACATTGTAATCTATTAGCATACAAAATTTATCATAAAATATAACTTATAGTTTATTCAAATTAATTTGCTTGCATTTTAACACAGAATAAATGTTATTAATTTGATAAAGTGCTGATAGATTTATATGAATACAGTGCGTTAATTTTTCGGAATTATATAATGGCATAATTATCATTGATTTTTGTGTTTATTATATGCACTTGTATGATTAACAATGCGAAAGATTCAGGATACCTTCGGGACCCGTCTTGAAACACGGACCAAGGAGTCTAACATATGTGCAAGTTATTGGGATATAAACCTAATAGCGTAATTAACTTGACTAATAATGGGATTAGTTTTTTAACTATTTATAGCTAATTAACACAATCCCGGGGCGTTCTATATAGTTATGTATAATGATATTTATATTATTTATGCCTCTAACTGGAACGTACCTTGAGCATATATGCTGTGACCCGAAAGATGGTGAACTATACTTGATCAGGTTGAAGTCAGGGGAAACCCTGATGGAAGACCGAAACAGTTCTGACGTGCAAATCGATTGTCAGAATTGAGTATAGGGGCGAAAGACCAATCGAACCATCTAGTAGCTGGTTCCTTCCGAAGTTTCCCTCAGGATAGCTGGTGCATTTTAATGTTATATAAAATAATCTTATCTGGTAAAGCGAATGATTAGAGGCCTTAGGGTCGAAACGATCTTAACCTATTCTCAAACTTTAAATGGGTAAGAACCTTAACTTTCTTGATATGAAGTTCAAGGTTATGATATAATGTGCCCAGTGGGCCACTTTTGGTAAGCAGAACTGGCGCTGTGGGATGAACCAAACGTAATGTTACGGTGCCCAAATTAACAACTCATGCAGATACCATGAAAGGCGTTGGTTGCTTAAAACAGCAGGACGGTGATCATGGAAGTCGAAATCCGCTAAGGAGTGTGTAACAACTCACCTGCCGAAGCAACTAGCCCTTAAAATGGATGGCGCTTAAGTTGTATACCTATACATTACCGCTAAAGTAGATGATTTATATTACTTGTGATATAAATTTTGAAACTTTAGTGAGTAGGAAGGTACAATGGTATGCGTAGAAGTGTTTGGCGTAAGCCTGCATGGAGCTGCCATTGGTACAGATCTTGGTGGTAGTAGCAAATAATCGAATGAGACCTTGGAGGACTGAAGTGGAGAAGGGTTTCGTGTGAACAGTGGTTGATCACGAGTTAGTCGGTCCTAAGTTCAAGGCGAAAGCCGAAAATTTTCAAGTAAAACACAAATGCCATACAAATATAATTATATTATATAAATCAAGCTAATTAATATACTTGAATAATTTTGAACGAAAGGGAATACGGTTCCAATTCCGTAACCTGTTGAGTATCCGTTTGTTATTAAATATGGGCCTCGTGCTCATCCTGGCAACAGGAACGACCATAAAGAAGCCGTCGAGAGATATCGGAAGAGTTTTCTTTTCTGTTTTATAGCCGTACTACCATGGAAGTCTTTCGCAGAGAGATATGGTAGATGGGCTAGAAGAGCATGACATATACTGTTGTGTCGATATTTTCTCCTCGGACCTTGAAAATTTATGGTGGGGACACGCAAACTTCTCAACAGGCCGTACCAATATCCGCAGCTGGTCTCCAAGGTGAAGAGTCTCTAGTCGATAGAATAATGTAGGTAAGGGAAGTCGGCAAATTAGATCCGTAACTTCGGGATAAGGATTGGCTCTGAAGATTGAGATAGTCGGGCTTGATTGGGAAACAATAACATGGTTTATGTGCTCGTTCTGGGTAAATAGAGTGTCTGGCATTTATGTTGGTCACTTGTTCCCCGGATAGTTTAGTTACGTAGCCAATTGTGGAACTTTCTTGCTAAAATTTTTAAGAATACTAATTGGGTTAAACCAATTAGTTCTTATTAATTATAACGATTATCAATTAACAATCAATTCAGAACTGGCACGGACTTGGGGAATCCGACTGTCTAATTAAAACAAAGCATTGTGATGGCCCTAGCGGGTGTTGACACAATGTGATTTCTGCCCAGTGCTCTGAATGTCAAAGTGAAGAAATTCAAGTAAGCGCGGGTCAACGGCGGGAGTAACTATGACTCTCTTAAGGTAGCCAAATGCCTCGTCATCTAATTAGTGACGCGCATGAATGGATTAACGAGATTCCTACTGTCCCTATCTACTATCTAGCGAAACCACAGCCAAGGGAACGGGCTTGGAATAATTAGCGGGGAAAGAAGACCCTTTTGAGCTTGACTCTAATCTGGCAGTGTAAGGAGACATAAGAGGTGTAGAATAAGTGGGAGATATTAGACTTCGGTTTGGTATCGCCAATGAAATACCACTACTCTTATTGTTTCCTTACTTACTTGATTAAATGGAACGTGTATCATTTCCTAGCCATTATACGGATATATTTATTATATCTTATGGTATTGGGTTTTGATGCAAGCTTCTTGATCAAAGTATCACGAGTTTGTTATATAATCGCAAACAAATTCTTTAATAAAACGGTGCATTTATGTATTTTTGATTTGAAAATTTGGTATAACTCCAATTACTCAGGTATGATCCAATTCAAGGACATTGCCAGGTAGGGAGTTTGACTGGGGCGGTACATCTCTCAAATAATAACGGAGGTGTCCCAAGGCCAGCTCAGTGCGGACAGAAACCACACATAGAGCAAAAGGGCAAATGCTGACTTGATCTCGGTGTTCAGTACACACAGGGACAGCAAAAGCTCGGCCTATCGATCCTTTTGGTTTAAAGAGTTTTTAACAAGAGGTGTCAGAAAAGTTACCATAGGGATAACTGGCTTGTGGCGGCCAAGCGTTCATAGCGACGTCGCTTTTTGATCCTTCGATGTCGGCTCTTCCTATCATTGTGAAGCAAAATTCACCAAGCGTTGGATTGTTCACCCATGCAAGGGAACGTGAGCTGGGTTTAGACCGTCGTGAGACAGGTTAGTTTTACCCTACTAATGACAAAACGTTGTTGCGACAGCATTCCTGCGTAGTACGAGAGGAACCGCAGGTACGGACCAATGGCACAATACTTGTTCGAGCGAACAGTGGTATGACGCTACGTCCGTTGGATTATGCCTGAACGCCTCTAAGGTCGTATCCGTGCTGGACTGCAATGATAAATAAGGGGCAATTTGCATTGTATGGCTTCTAAACCATTTAAAGTTTATAATTTACTTTATAAACGACAATGGATGTGATGCCAATGTAATTTGTAACATAGTAAATTGGGAGGATCTTTGATCACCTGATGCCGCGCTAGTTACATATAAAAGCATTATTTAATACAATGACAAAGCCTAGAATCAATTGTAAACGACTTTTGTAACAGGCAAGGTGTTGTAAGTGGTTGAGCAGCTGCCATACTGCGATCCACTGAAGCTTATCCTTTGCTTGATGATTCGATAATAAAGATGTTGCAAGCGGGCATAATCATTATGCTTGCTTGCAGCATCGCACGCCACTTTGTTTGTGGTGTGTAAGGTAGGGAAGAAGAAATATAAAAGACCTAAATTGGAAACATCAATATATAAGTAAATATTGAACAAACAAAATGTATCGTCATCTTATTAGTGACGCGATGATAAAGTGGCAAACATATTCCATGTATAAATATTCCTATGGTATTAAAATTCAAGTAAAGAGGACATATATAAAAGTTTGTATATATGGTTCATTCAATGGTAGCAGCGGTTGGTTGGTTGGTGTCTGCTCCTCTTATTGTTCAAAACTTATGTTATGGTAGCAAGTCTATATCGTCATATTATTAGTGACGCGAAAAAGTAGTGGCAAAACATATTCCATGTATAAATAAATATTCCTATGGTATTGAAATTCAAGTAAAGAGGCCATTCAAGTAAAGAGGACTTATATAAATATAAGTATATATAATGGTAGCAGCGCGGTTGGTTGGTTGGTGTGTCTGCTCCTCTTATTGTTCAAAACTTATGTTATGGTAGCAAGACTGTATCGTCATATTATTAGTGACGCGAAAAAGTAGTGGCAAAACATATTCCATGTATAAATATTCCTATGGTATTGAAATTCAACTAAAGAGGACATATAAAATTACTATCAATGGTAGCAGTGGTTGGTTGGTTGGTGGTTGGTTGGCGGCTGCTCCTATTATTGTTCAAGACTTATGTTATGGTAGCAAGTCTGTATCGTCATATTAATTATTAGTGACGCGAAAAAGTAGTGGAAATCATATTCCATGTATAAATAGATTCCTATGGTAATGAAATTTTCAAGTAAAGAGAGGACCATTCAAGTAAGAGGACATATAAAAAGTAAGTATATGTTCCTCCAATGGTAGCAGTGGTTGGTTGGTTGGCGGCTGATCCTCTTATTGTTCAAAACTTATTTTATCAATATGAGTTTGGCAATACAATAAAGAAGACCAATCTAATCCATATAAAACTAAATGTATTATATGGATATGCTTAGGAAACCCATATATTCATAAAAAAAAATTATGTATAGAAAATTATACATATATCTTTTATATAAATGAATCGTATGGATATCGCCTTATGGTAGGTATAATAACTTTTTAAGGCATAATAATGTATAATATAGAAAATATACATTGAAATATAAATGCATTTTTATAGATATGGCGGCATATAAGTGCCATATACACAAGAATAAATAATAGAATTTACCAATATATAATTAAAATGAGATATATAAACCTAGTGAGGGGCTGCACTAGTATATGAATCGTATGGATATGGCTTATAGGTATAATACCTATAAGGCATAATAATGTATAATATAATAAATATAAATTAAGATATGAATGAATTATATAAATATGGCATAGAAATGCCATATACATACATAAGAATAAATGGTAGAATTTACCCATATATCACTGAAACACGATATATAAACCTAATGATAGCTGGCACTAGTACTGTAAACATGCACGCAATAGTGCGTGGGGTAAAAAACTACTATAGGGAGGTGGTCGTTGGCGGGCCCCTCCTCGTATTGGTCAAAACTTATGTTATGCATATGAATTTGTCAATACTATATAGAACGCCAAGCATATCCATATAAACTATGGATATGCATAGAAATCCATACAAAAGTAAAAAAAAATTATGTATAGAAAAATATACATATATTTATATAAGTGAATCGTATGGATATGGCTTATAGGTATAATACCTATAAGGCATAATAATGTATAACAAGTAAATATACATTGAAATGTGAATGCATTGTATGGATATGGCATATAAATGCCATATATATAGAAATAAATTGTATATCAATGATATAACAATTATAAACCTAGTGAGGGGCGGCACTAGTGAATGAATCGTATGGATATGGCTTATAGGTATAATACCTATAAGGCATAATAATGTATAATATAATAAATATACATTAAGATATGAATGGATTGTATAAATATGGCATAGAAATGCCATATACATAAGAATAAATGGTAGAATTTACCCATATATCACTGAAACACGATATATAAACCTAGTGATAGCTGCTGGCACTAGTACTGTAAACAGGCACGCAATAGTGCGTGGGGTAAAAAACTACTATAGGGAGGTGGTCGTTGGCGGGCCCCTCCTCGTATTGGTCAAAACTTATGTTATGCATATGAATTTGTCAATACTATATAGAACGCCAAGCATATCCATATAAACTATGGATATGCATAGAAATCCATACAAAAGTAAAAAAAAATTATGTATAGAAAAATATACATATATTTATATAAGTGAATCGTATGGATATGGCTTATAGGTATAATACCTATAAGGCATAATAATGTATAACAAGTAAATATACATTGAAATGTGAATGCATTGTATGGATATGGCATATAAATGCCATATATATAGAAATAAATTGTATATCAATGATATAACAATTATAAACCTAGTGAGGGGCGGCACTAGTGAATGAAATCGTATGGATATGGCTTATAGGTATAATACCTATAAGGCATAATAATGTATAATATAATAAATATACATTAAGATATGAATGGATTGTATAAATATGGCATAGAAATGCCATATACATAAGAATAAATGTAGAATTTACCCATATATCACTGAAACACGATATATAAAACCTAGTGATAGCTGGCACTAGTACTGTAAACAGGCACGCAATAGTGCGTGGGGTAAAAAACTACTATAGGGAGGTGGTCGTTGGCGGGCCCTCCTCGTATTGGTCAAAACTTATGTTATGCATATGAATTTGTCAATACTATATAGAACGCCAAGCATATCCATATAAACTATGGATATGCATAGAAAACCATACAAAAGTAAAAAAAAATTATGTAGTAGAAAAATATACATATATTTATATAAGTGAATCGTATGGATATGGCTTATAGGTATAATACCTATAAGGCATAATAATGTATAACAAGTAAATATACATTGAAATGTGAATGCATTGTATGGATATGGCATATAAATGCCATATATATAGAAATAAATTGTATATCAATGATATAACAATTATAAACCTAGTGAGGGGCGGCACTAGTGAATGAATCGTATGGATATGGCTTATAGGTATAATACCTATAAGGCATAATAATGTATAATATAATAAATATACATTAAGATATGAATGGATTGTATAAATATGGCATAGAAATGCCATATACATAAGAATAAATGGTAGAATTTACCCATATATCACTGAAACACGATATATAAACCTAGTGATAGCTGGCACTAGTACTGTAAACAGGCACGCAATAGTGCGTGGGGTAAAAAACTACTATAGGGAGGTGGTCGTTGGCGGGCCCCCTCCTCGTATTGGTCAAAACTTATGTTATGCATATGAATTTGTCAATACTATATAGAACGCCAAGCATATCCATATAAACTATGGATATGCATAGAAAACCATACAAAGTAAAAAAAAATTATGTATAGAAAAAATATACATATATTTATATAAGTGAATCGTATGGATATGGCTTATAGGTATAATACCTATAAGGCATAATAATGTATAACAAGTAAATATACATTGAAATGTGAATGCATTGTATGGATATGGCATATAAATGCCATATATATAGAAATAAATTGTATATCAATGATATAACAATTATAAACCTAGTGAGGGCGGCACTAGTGAATGAATCGTATGGATATGGCTTATAGGTATAATACCTATAAGGCATAATAATGTATAATATAATAAATATACATTAAGATATGAATGGATTGTATAAATATGGCATAGAAATGCCATATACATAAGAATAAATGGTAGAATTTACCCATATATCACTGAAACACGATATATAAACCTAAGTGATAGCTGGCACTAGTACTGTAAACAGGCACGCAATAGTGCGTGGGGTAAAAAACTACTATAGGGAGGTGGTCGTTGGCGGGCCCCTCCTCGTATTGGTCAAAACTTATGTTATGCATATGAATTTGTCAATACTATATAGAACGCCAAGCATATCCATATAAACTATGGATATGCATAGAAATCCATACAAAAGTAAAAAAAAATTATGTATAGAAAAATATACATATATTTATATAAGTGAATCGTATGGATATGGCTTATAGGTATAATACCTATAAGGCATAATAATGTATAACAAGTAAATATACATTGAAATGTGAATGCATTGTATGGATATGGCATATAAATGCCATATATATAGAAATAAATTGTATATCAATGATATACAATTATAAACCTAGTGAGGGGCGGCACTAGTGAATGAATCGTATGGATATGGCTTATAGGTATAATACCTATAAGGCATAATAATGTATAATATAATAAATATACATTAAGATATGAATGGATTGTATAAATATGGCATAGAAATGCCATATACATAAGAATAAATGGTAGAATTTACCCATATATCACTGAAACACGAGTATATAAACCTAGTGATAGCTGGCACTAGTACTGTAAACAGGCACGCAATAGTGCGTGGGGTAAAAAACTACTATAGGGAGGTGGTCGTTGGCGGGCCCCTCCTCGTATTGGTCAAAACTTATGTTATGCATATGAATTTGTCAATACTATATAGAACGCCAAGCATATCCATATAAACTATGGATATGCATAGAAAACCATACAAAAGTAAAAAAAAATTATGTATAGAAAAATATACATATATTTATATAAGTGAATCGTATGGATATGGCTTATAGGTATAATACCTATAAGGCATAATAATGTATAACAAGTAAATATACATTGAAATGTGAATGCATTGTATGGATATGGCATATAAATGCCATATATATAGAAATAAATTGTATATCAATGATATAACAATTATAAACCTAGTGAGGGGCGGCACTAGTGAATGAATCGTATGGATATGGCTTATAGGTATAATACCTATAAGGCATAATATGTATAATATAATAAATATACATTAAGATATGAATGGATTGTATAAATATGGCATAGAAATGCCATATACATAAGAATAAATGGTAGAATTTACCCATATATCACTGAAACACGATATATAAACCTAGTGATAGCTGGCACTAGTACTGTAAACAGGCACGCAATAGTGCGTGGGGTAAAAAACTACTATAGGGAGGTGGTCGTTGGCGGGCCCCTCCTCGTATTGGTCAAAACTTATGTTATGCATATGAATTTGTCAATACTATATAGAACGCCAAGCATATCCATATAAACTATGGATATGCATAGAAAACCATACAAAAGTAAAAAAAAATTATGTATAGAAAAATATACATATATTTATATAAGTGAATCGTATGGATATGGCTTATAGGTATAATACCTATAAGGCATAATAATGTATAACAAGTAAATATACATTGAAATGTGAATGCATTGTATGGATATGGCATATAAATGCCATATATATAGAAATAAATTGTATATCAATGATATAACAATTATAAACCTAGTGAGGGGCGGCACTAGTGAATGAATCGTATGGATATGGCTTATAGGTATAATACCTATAAGGCATAATAATGTATAATATAATAAATATACATTAAGATATGAATGGATTGTATAAATATGGCATAGAAATGCCATATACATAAGAATAAATGGTAGAATTTACCCATATATCACTGAAACACGATATATAAACCTAGTGATAGCTGGCACTAGTACTGTAAACAGGCACGCAATAGTGCGTGGGGTAAAAAACTACTATAGGGAGGTGGTCGTTGGCGGGCCCCTCCTCGTATTGGTCAAAACTTATGTTATGCATATGAATTTGTCAATACTATATAGAACGCCAAGCATATCCATATAAACTATGGATATGCATAGAAATCCATACAAAAGTAAAAAAAAATTATGTATAGAAAAAAATATACATATATTTATATAAGTGAATCGTATGGATATGGCTTATAGGTATAATACCTATAAGGCATAATAATGTATAACAAGTAAATATACATTGAAATGTGAATGCATTGTATGGATATGGCATATAAATGCCATATATATAGAAATAAATTGTATATCAATGATATAACAATTATAAACCTAGTGAGGGGCGGCACTAGTGAATGAATCGTATGGATATGGCTTATAGGTATAATACCTATAAGGCATAATAATGTATAATATAATAAATATACATTAAGATATGAATGGATTGTATAAATATGGCATAGAAATGCCATATACATAAGAATAAATGGTAGAATTTACCCATATATCACTGAAACACGATATATAAACCTAGTGATAGCTGGCACTAGTACTGTAAACAGGCACGCAATAGTGCGTGGGGTAAAAAACTACTATAGGGAGGTGGTCGTTGGCGGGCCCCTCCTCGTATTGGTCAAAACTTATGTTATGCATATGAATTTGTCAATACTATATAGAACGCCAAGCATATCCATATAAACTATGGATATGCATAGAAATCCATACAAAAATAAAAAAAAATTATGTATAGAAAAATATACATATATTTATATAAGTGAATCGTATGGATATGGCTTATAGGTATAATACCTATAAGGCATAATAATGTATAACAAGTAAATATACATTGAAATGTGAATGCATTGTATGGATATGGCATATAAATGCCATATATATAGAAATAAATTGTATATCAATGATATAACAATTATAAACCTAGTGAGGGGCGGCACTAGTGAATGAATCGTATGGATATGGCTTATAGGTATAATACCTATAAGGCATAATAATGTATAATATAATAAATATACATTAAGATATGAATGGATTGTATAAATATGGCATAGAAATGCCATATACATAAGAATAAATGGTAGAATTTACCCATATATCACTGAAACACGATATATAAACCTAGTGATAGCTGGCACTAGTACTGTAAACAGGCACGCAATAGTGCGTGGGGTAAAAAACTACTATAGGGAGGTGGTCGTTGGCGGGCCCCTCCTCGTATTGGTCAAAACTTATGTTATGCATATGAATTTGTCAATACTATATAGAACGCCAAGCATATCCATATAAACTATGGATATGCATAGAAAACCATACAAAAGTAAAAAAAAATTATGTATAGAAAAATATACATATATTTATATAAGTGAATCGTATGGATATGGCTTATAGGTATAATACCTATAAGGCATAATAATGTATAACAAGTAAATATACATTGAAATGTGAATGCATTGTATGGATATGGCATATAAATGCCATATATATAGAAATAAATTGTATATCAATGATATAACAATTATAAACCTAGTGAGGGGCGGCACTAGTGAATGAATCGTATGGATATGGCTTATAGGTATAATACCTATAAGGCATAATAATGTATAATATAATAAATATACATTAAGATATGAATGGATTGTATAAATATGGCATAGAAATGCCATATACATAAGAATAAATGGTAGAATTTACCCATATATCACTGAAACACGATATATAAACCTAGTGATAGCTGGCACTAGTACTGTAAACAGGCACGCAATAGTGCGTGGGGTAAAAAACTACTATAGGGAGGTGGTCGTTGGCGGGCCCCTCCTCGTATTGGTCAAAACTTATGTTATGCATATGAATTTGTCAATACTATATAGAACGCCAAGCATATCCATATAAACTATGGATATGCATAGAAATCCATACAAAAGTAAAAAAAAATTATGTATAGAAAAATATACATATATTTATATAAGTGAATCGTATGGATATGGCTTATAGGTATAATACCTATAAGGCATAATAATGTATAACAAGTAAATATACATTGAAATGTGAATGCATTGTATGGATATGGCATATAAATGCCATATATATAGAAATAAATTGTATATCAATGATATAACAATTATAAACCTAGTGAGGGGCGGCACTAGTGAATGAATCGTATGGATATGGCTTATAGGTATAATACCTATAAGGCATAATAATGTATAATATAATAAATATACATTAAGATATGAATGGATTGTATAAATATGGCATAGAAATGCCATATACATAAGAATAAATGGTAGAATTTACCCATATATCACTGAAACACGATATATAAACCTAGTGATAGCTGGCACTAGTACTGTAAACAGGCACGCAATAGTGCGTGGGGTAAAAAACTACTATAGGGAGGTGGTCGTTGGCGGGCCCCTCCTCGTATTGGTCAAAACTTATGTTATGCATATGAATTTGTCAATACTATATAGAACGCCAAGCATATCCATATAAACTATGGATATGCATAGAAAACCATACAAAAGTAAAAAAAAATTATGTATAGAAAAATATACATATATTTATATAAGTGAATCGTATGGATATGGCTTATAGGTATAATACCTATAAGGCATAATAATGTATAACAAGTAAATATACATTGAAATGTGAATGCATTGTATGGATATGGCATATAAATGCCATATATATAGAAATAAATTGTATATCAATGATATAACAATTATAAACCTAGTGAGGGGCGGCACTAGTGAATGAATCGTATGGATATGGCTTATAGGTATAATACCTATAAGGCATAATAATGTATAATATAATAAATATACATTAAGATATGAATGGATTGTATAAATATGGCATAGAAATGCCATATACATAAGAATAAATGGTAGAATTTACCCATATATCACTGAAACACGATATATAAACCTAGTGATAGCTGGCACTAGTACTGTAAAACAGGCACGCAATAGTGCGTGGGGTAAAAAACTACTATAGGGAGGTGGTCGTTGGCGGGCCCCTCCTCGTATTGGTCAAAACTTATGTTATGCATATGAATTTGTCAATACTATATAGAACGCCAAGCATATCCATATAAACTATGGATATGCATAGAAAACCATACAAAAGTAAAAAAAAATTATGTATAGAAAAAATATACATATATTTATATAAGTGAATCGTATGGATATGGCTTATAGGTATAATACCTATAAGGCATAATAATGTATAACAAGTAAATATACATTGAAATGTGAATGCATTGTATGGATATGGCATATAAATGCCATATATATAGAAATAAATTGTATATCAATGATATAACAATTATAAACCTAGTGAGGGGCGGCACTAGTGAATGAATCGTATGGATATGGCTTATAGGTATAATACCTATAAGGCATAATAATGTATAATATAATAAATATACATTAAGATATGAATGGATTGTATAAATATGGCATAGAAATGCCATATACATAAGAATAAATGGTAGAATTTACCCATATATCACTGAAACACGATATATAAACCTAGTGATAGCTGGCACTAGTACTGTAAACAGGCACGCAATAGTGCGTGGGGTAAAAAAACTACTATAGGGAGGTGGTCGTTGGCGGGCCCCTCCTCGTATTGGTCAAAACTTATGTTATGCATATGAATTTGTCAATACTATATAGAACGCCAAGCATATCCATATAAACTATGGATATGCATAGAAATCCATACAAAAGTAAAAAAAAATTATGTATAGAAAAAAATATACATATATTTATATAAGTGAATCGTATGGATATGGCTTATAGGTATAATACCTATAAGGCATAATAATGTATAACAAGTAAATATACATTGAAATGTGAATGCATTGTATGGATATGGCATATAAATGCCATATATATAGAAATAAATTGTATATCAATGATATAACAATTATAAACCTAGTGAGGGGCGGCACTAGTGAATGAATCGTATGGATATGGCTTATAGGTATAATACCTATAAGGCATAATAATGTATAATATAATAAATATACATTAAGATATGAATGGATTGTATAAATATGGCATAGAAATGCCATATACATAAGAATAAATGGTAGAATTTACCCATATATCACTGAAACACGATATATAAACCTAGTGATAGCTGGCACTAGTACTGTAAACAGGCACGCAATAGTGCGTGGGGTAAAAAACTACTATAGGGAGGTGGTCGTTGGCGGGCCCCTCCTCGTATTGGTCAAAACTTATGTTATGCATATGAATTTGTCAATACTATATAGAACGCCAAGCATATCCATATAAACTATGGATATGCATAGAAATCCATACAAAAATAAAAAAAAATTATGTATAGAAAAATATACATATATTTATATAAGTGAATCGTATGGATATGGCTTATAGGTATAATACCTATAAGGCATAATAATGTATAACAAGTAAATATACATTGAAATGTGAATGCATTGTATGGATATGGCATATAAATGCCATATATATAGAAATAAATTGTATATCAATGATATAACAATTATAAACCTAGTGAGGGGCGGCACTAGTGAATGAATCGTATGGATATGGCTTATAGGTATAATACCTATAAGGCATAATAATGTATAATATAATAAATATACATTAAGATATGAATGGATTGTATAAATATGGCATAGAAATGCCATATACATAAGAATAAATGGTAGAATTTACCCATATATCACTGAAACATGATATATAAACCTAGTGATAGCTGGCACTAGTACTGTAAACAGGCACGCAGTAGTGCGTGGGGTAAAAAACTACTATAGGGAGGTGGTCGTTGGCGGGCCCCTCCTCGTATTGGTCAAAACTTATGTTATGCGTAAACATATGATTTTGTCAATACTATAAAGAAAACTTGTTTTGTACATACAAAACTAAATGAATTATATGGATATTGAAAAATAAATGGCATTATATCCATATAATGAAAATATACTTGTATTCTCTTATTATAAGAGAGAATACCGTATAGTTGGTTGGCAAAGACAATTGAAAATACCCGAATTGCAGATGATGGGTTCAAAAACTACTATAGGGTGGTGTAGCAAATAATATGAAGATGATATATCCATATAATGGATATACACTAGTATTCTCTTATTATAATAGAGAATACCATATAAATGGTTGGCAAAGACAATTGAAAATACCCGAATTGAAGTTGACGGGTTCAAAAACTATTATAGGGTGATGTAGCAAATAAAATAATGAAGATATATCCATATAATGGAATTATATGTGTATTCTCTTATTATATGAGAGAGTACCAAACGGTTGATTGGCAAAGACAATTGAAAATACCCGAATTAAAGATATTGGGTCCAAAAACTACTATAGGATGGTCAATGGGCCGGCCATCTACTATTGACGTGACAAAATACTGTCTGTCGGTAGAGAAGATATTAATCCGTCAAATTTGTTTCTTTATTCATTTATGAATATGAGACTTGGCTCCACGGTTAATATTTTAAGCCCAAAGATAATAATGTTGAAACAAAGGCCAAGGTTTCTATTATACATAGAATAACAAATTGTTTCCGAACTTTATCGTTAATCCAAATAAATAATTACAATTGAGGCAGGCTAATAATGATATATATTTTGTATTGATAATCTTGATATATATGTATATTGGTCTGCCATTATCACATACTGAGTTATGTGATAATTCCCTGCGGGGATAAATTAAAAGAGGTGTCCCTATATTAAAAGAAAATAATATATATATATATTATTTTTTCTAACTTACATATCATATATGCGCTCGGTTTTATATTATATATTACCAAAGAGTCTTATATGAATATATACAGATAAATTTTAAATTTATCATCAAAATACAAATGATTTAATTCAATATTTTATATTGGTTAAACAAAAATTGTACATGTGTGGATACAATAATGACGTATGTCGAACAAAAAAGATATTTTAGAATGAAATATGCAAATATAAAGAAAATTATTACGTATTACGAAAAAAAATATTGTGTTTTTAACATCAATAATTAAAAAACTTGTTATTATTAGTGGCGGAACAAGTATATATTGTGAAAACAACAAACGTATACGAATGCTATATAAAAATGGCCGTATTCGATAGAAAACAATCTATA
>NW_023665494.1:72500-100000 GCF_014743375.2 Drosophila subpulchrella | reverse complement strand
TATATCGCTAAAAAAAAGTATTAATACCGTAAATGCCATTTAAAAAAATACTTGATATATTATTGGTTATATGAAACTAAGACATTTCGCAGCATTCGTTTTAGGTATAAAAATCAATTTATTGAAGGAATTGATATATGCCAGTAAAATGGTGTATTTTTAATTTCTTTCAATAAAAACATATATGACAAAATTACCAAACCAATATATAAAACTCTAAGCGGTGGATCACTCGGCTCATGGGTCGATGAAGAACGCAGCAAACTGTGCGTCATCGTGTGAACTGCAGGACACATGAACATCGACATTTTGAACGCATATCGCAGTCCATGCTGTTATGTACTTTAATTAATTTTATAGTGCTGCTTGGACTACATATGGTTGAGGGTTGTAAGACTATGCTAATTAAGTTGTTTATATAAATTTTATAATGAAATTTTATAAGCATATGGTATATTATTGGATAATAATAATTTAATTATTATATTATTCATAATATTAACAAATATATGAAAAACATTATCTCACATTAGTAAATAATTTGAATGTGAAAAACGAAGAGAAATATTTTCTTTTTCAATCAAATAATACTGAGAAATGTCTAGCATAAAAAATTTATCTAGAATTGTCTCTTATTAAAGATTAGTAAATAGAAAGCCGTTGACAATATTATTATTCTTCGTTGATTCGTTAGACCAAACAAATGCCATACAAATATATAAAATATATAACGAATTTAATAAAATGTTTTATCATTATATATAAAGAATTAATTGCAAAAAAAGTTATACACAACCTCAACTCATATGGGACTACCCCCTGAATTTAAGCATATTAATTAGGGGAGGAAAAGAAACTAACCAGGATTTTCTTAGTAGCGGCGAGCGAAAAGAAATCAGTTCAGCACTAAGTCACTTTGTCTATATGGCAAATGTGAGATGCAGTGTATGGAGCGTCAATATTCTAGTATGAGAAATTAACGATTTAAGTCCTTCTTAAATGAGGCCATTTACCCATAGAGGGTGCCAGGCCCGTATAACGTTAATGATTACTAGATGATGTTTCCAAAGAGTCGTGTTGCTTGATAGTGCAGCACTAAGTGGGTGGTAAACTCCATCTAAAACTAAATATAACCATGAGACCGATAGTAAACAAGTACCGTGAGGGAAAGTTGAAAAGAACTCTGAATAGAGAGTTAAACAGTACGTGAAACTGCTTAGAGGTTAAGCCCGATGAACCTGAATATCCGTTATGGAAAATTCATCATTAAAATTGTAATATTTAAACAATATTATGATAATAGTGTGCATTTTTTCCATATAAGGACATTGTAATCTATTAGCATACAAAATTTATCATAAAATATAACTTATAGTTTATTCAAATTAATTTGCTTGCATTTTAACACAGAATAAATGTTATTAATTTGATAAAGTGCTGATAGATTTATATGAATACAGTGCGTTAATTTTTCGGAATTATATAATGGCATAATTATCATTGATTTTTGTGTTTATTATATGCACTTGTATGATTAACAATGCGAAAGATTCAGGATACCTTCGGGACCCGTCTTGAAACACGGACCAAGGAGTCTAACATATGTGCAAGTTATTGGGATATAAACCTAATAGCGTAATTAACTTGACTAATAATGGGATTAGTTTTTTAACTATTTATAGCTAATTAACACAATCCCGGGGCGTTCTATATAGTTATGTATAATGATATTTATATTATTTATGCCTCTAACTGGAACGTACCTTGAGCATATATGCTGTGACCCGAAAGATGGTGAACTATACTTGATCAGGTTGAAGTCAGGGGAAACCCTGATGGAAGACCGAAACAGTTCTGACGTGCAAATCGATTGTCAGAATTGAGTATAGGGGCGAAAGACCAATCGAACCATCTAGTAGCTGGTTCCTTCCGAAGTTTCCCTCAGGATAGCTGGTGCATTTTAATGTTATATAAAATAATCTTATCTGGTAAAGCGAATGATTAGAGGCCTTAGGGTCGAAACGATCTTAACCTATTCTCAAACTTTAAATGGGTAAGAACCTTAACTTTCTTGATATGAAGTTCAAGGTTATGATATAATGTGCCCAGTGGGCCACTTTTGGTAAGCAGAACTGGCGCTGTGGGATGAACCAAACGTAATGTTACGGTGCCCAAATTAACAACTCATGCAGATACCATGAAAGGCGTTGGTTGCTTAAAACAGCAGGACGGTGATCATGGAAGTCGAAATCCGCTAAGGAGTGTGTAACAACTCACCTGCCGAAGCAACTAGCCCTTAAAATGGATGGCGCTTAAGTTGTATACCTATACATTACCGCTAAAGTAGATGATTTATATTACTTGTGATATAAATTTTGAAACTTTAGTGAGTAGGAAGGTACAATGGTATGCGTAGAAGTGTTTGGCGTAAGCCTGCATGGAGCTGCCATTGGTACAGATCTTGGTGGTAGTAGCAAATAATCGAATGAGACCTTGGAGGACTGAAGTGGAGAAGGGTTTCGTGTGAACAGTGGTTGATCACGAGTTAGTCGGTCCTAAGTTCAAGGCGAAAGCCGAAAATTTTCAAGTAAAACACAAATGCCATACAAATATAATTATATTATATAAATCAAGCTAATTAATATACTTGAATAATTTTGAACGAAAGGGAATACGGTTCCAATTCCGTAACCTGTTGAGTATCCGTTTGTTATTAAATATGGGCCTCGTGCTCATCCTGGCAACAGGAACGACCATAAAGAAGCCGTCGAGAGATATCGGAAGAGTTTTCTTTTCTGTTTTATAGCCGTACTACCATGGAAGTCTTTCGCAGAGAGATATGGTAGATGGGCTAGAAGAGCATGACATATACTGTTGTGTCGATATTTTCTCCTCGGACCTTGAAAATTTATGGTGGGGACACGCAAACTTCTCAACAGGCCGTACCAATATCCGCAGCTGGTCTCCAAGGTGAAGAGTCTCTAGTCGATAGAATAATGTAGGTAAGGGAAGTCGGCAAATTAGATCCGTAACTTCGGGATAAGGATTGGCTCTGAAGATTGAGATAGTCGGGCTTGATTGGGAAACAATAACATGGTTTATGTGCTCGTTCTGGGTAAATAGAGTGTCTGGCATTTATGTTGGTCACTTGTTCCCCGGATAGTTTAGTTACGTAGCCAATTGTGGAACTTTCTTGCTAAAATTTTTAAGAATACTAATTGGGTTAAACCAATTAGTTCTTATTAATTATAACGATTATCAATTAACAATCAATTCAGAACTGGCACGGACTTGGGGAATCCGACTGTCTAATTAAAACAAAGCATTGTGATGGCCCTAGCGGGTGTTGACACAATGTGATTTCTGCCCAGTGCTCTGAATGTCAAAGTGAAGAAATTCAAGTAAGCGCGGGTCAACGGCGGGAGTAACTATGACTCTCTTAAGGTAGCCAAATGCCTCGTCATCTAATTAGTGACGCGCATGAATGGATTAACGAGATTCCTACTGTCCCTATCTACTATCTAGCGAAACCACAGCCAAGGGAACGGGCTTGGAATAATTAGCGGGGAAAGAAGACCCTTTTGAGCTTGACTCTAATCTGGCAGTGTAAGGAGACATAAGAGGTGTAGAATAAGTGGGAGATATTAGACTTCGGTTTGGTATCGCCAATGAAATACCACTACTCTTATTGTTTCCTTACTTACTTGATTAAATGGAACGTGTATCATTTCCTAGCCATTATACGGATATATTTATTATATCTTATGGTATTGGGTTTTGATGCAAGCTTCTTGATCAAAGTATCACGAGTTTGTTATATAATCGCAAACAAATTCTTTAATAAAACGGTGCATTTATGTATTTTTGATTTGAAAATTTGGTATAACTCCAATTACTCAGGTATGATCCAATTCAAGGACATTGCCAGGTAGGGAGTTTGACTGGGGCGGTACATCTCTCAAATAATAACGGAGGTGTCCCAAGGCCAGCTCAGTGCGGACAGAAACCACACATAGAGCAAAAGGGCAAATGCTGACTTGATCTCGGTGTTCAGTACACACAGGGACAGCAAAAGCTCGGCCTATCGATCCTTTTGGTTTAAAGAGTTTTTAACAAGAGGTGTCAGAAAAGTTACCATAGGGATAACTGGCTTGTGGCGGCCAAGCGTTCATAGCGACGTCGCTTTTTGATCCTTCGATGTCGGCTCTTCCTATCATTGTGAAGCAAAATTCACCAAGCGTTGGATTGTTCACCCATGCAAGGGAACGTGAGCTGGGTTTAGACCGTCGTGAGACAGGTTAGTTTTACCCTACTAATGACAAAACGTTGTTGCGACAGCATTCCTGCGTAGTACGAGAGGAACCGCAGGTACGGACCAATGGCACAATACTTGTTCGAGCGAACAGTGGTATGACGCTACGTCCGTTGGATTATGCCTGAACGCCTCTAAGGTCGTATCCGTGCTGGACTGCAATGATAAATAAGGGGCAATTTGCATTGTATGGCTTCTAAACCATTTAAAGTTTATAATTTACTTTATAAACGACAATGGATGTGATGCCAATGTAATTTGTAACATAGTAAATTGGGAGGATCTTTGATCACCTGATGCCGCGCTAGTTACATATAAAAGCATTATTTAATACAATGACAAAGCCTAGAATCAATTGTAAACGACTTTTGTAACAGGCAAGGTGTTGTAAGTGGTTGAGCAGCTGCCATACTGCGATCCACTGAAGCTTATCCTTTGCTTGATGATTCGATAATAAAGATGTTGCAAGCGGGCATAATCATTATGCTTGCTTGCAGCATCGCACGCCACTTTGTTTGTGGTGTGTAAGGTAGGGAAGAAGAAATATAAAAGACCTAAATTGGAAACATCAATATATAAGTAAATATTGAACAAACAAAATGTATCGTCATCTTATTAGTGACGCGATGATAAAGTGGCAAACATATTCCATGTATAAATATTCCTATGGTATTAAAATTCAAGTAAAGAGGACATATATAAAAGTTGTATATATGGTTCATTCAATGGTAGCAGCGGTTGGTTGGTTGGTGTCTGCTCCTCTTATTGTTTCAAAACTTATGTTATGGTAGCAAGTCTATATCGTCATATTATTAGTGACGCGAAAAAGTAGTGGCAAAACATATTCCATGTATAAATAAATATTCCTATGGTATTGAAATTCAAGTAAAGAGGCCATTCAAGTAAAGAGGACTTATATAAATATAAGTATATATAATGGTAGCAGCGCGGTTGGTTGGTTGGTGTGTCTGCCTCCTCTTATTGTTCAAAACTTATGTTATGGTAGCAAGACTGTATCGTCATATTATTAGTGACGCGAAAAAGTAGTGGCAAAACATATTCCATGTATAAATATTCCTATGGTATTGAATTCAACTAAAGAGGACATATAAAATTACTATCAATGGTAGCAGTGGTTGGTTGGTTGGTGGTTGGTTGGCGGCTGCTCCTATTATTGTTCAAGACTTATGTTATGGTAGCAAGTTCTGTATCGTCATATTAATTTATTAGTGACGCGAAAAAGTAGTGGAAATCATATTCCATGTATAAATAGATTCCTATGGTAATGAAATTTTCAAGTAAAGAGAGGACATTCAAGTAAGAGGACATATAAAAAGTAAGTATATGTTCCTCCAATGGTAGCAGTGGTTGGTTGGTTGGCGGCTGATCCTCTTATTGTTCAAAACTTATTTTATCAATATGAGTTTGGCAATACAATAAAGAAGACCAATCTAATCCATATAAAACTAAATGTATTATATGGATATGCTTAGGAAACCCATATATTCATAAAAAAAATTATGTATAGAAAATTATACATATATCTTTTATATAAATGAATCGTATGGATATCGCCTTATGGTAGGTATAATAACTTTTTAAGGCATAATAATGTATAATATAGAAAATATACATTGAAATATAAATGCATTTTTATAGATATGGCGGCATATAAGTGCCATATACACAAGAATAAATAATAGAATTTACCAATATATAATTAAAATGAGATATATAAACCTAGTGAGGGGCGGCACTAGTGAATGAATCGTATGGATATGGCTTATAGGTATAATACCTATAAGGCATAATAATGTATAATATAATAAATATACATTAAGATATGAATGGATTGTATAAATATGGCATAGAAATGCCATATACATAAGAATAAATGGTAGAATTTACCCATATATCACTGAAACACGATATATAAACCTAGTGATAGCTGGCACTAGTACTGTAAACAGGCACGCAATAGTGCGTGGGGTAAAAAACTACTATAGGGAGGTGGTCGTTGGCGGGCCCCTCCTCGTATTGGTCAAAACTTATGTTATGCATATGAATTTGTCAATACTATATAGAACGCCAAGCATATCCATATAAACTATGGATATGCATAGAAAACCATACAAAAGTAAAAAAAAATTATGTATAGAAAAATATACATATATTTATATAAGTGAATCGTATGGATATGGCTTATAGGTATAATACCTATAAGGCATAATAATGTATAACAAGTAAATATACATTGAAATGTGAATGCATTGTATGGATATGGCATATAAATGCCATATATATAGAAATAAATTGTATATCAATGATATAACAATTATAAACCTAGTGAGGGGCGGCACTAGTGAATGAATCGTATGGATATGGCTTATAGGTATAATACCTATAAGGCATAATAATGTATAATATAATAAATATACATTAAGATATGAATGGATTGTATAAATATGGCATAGAAATGCCATATACATAAGAATAAATGGTAGAATTTACCCATATATCACTGAAACACGATATATAAACCTAGTGATAGCTGGCACTAGTACTGTAAACAGGCACGCAATAGTGCGTGGGGTAAAAAACTACTATAGGGAGGTGGTCGTTGGCGGGCCCCTCCTCGTATTGGTCAAAACTTATGTTATGCATATGAATTTGTCAATACTATATAGAACGCCAAGCATATCCATATAAACTATGGATATGCATAGAAATCCATACAAAAGTAAAAAAAAATTATGTATAGAAAAAATATACATATATTTATATAAGTGAATCGTATGGATATGGCTTATAGGTATAATACCTATAAGGCATAATAATGTATAACAAGTAAATATACATTGAAATGTGAATGCATTGTATGGATATGGCATATAAATGCCATATATATAGAAATAAATTGTATATCAATGATATAACAATTATAAACCTAGTGAGGGGCGGCACTAGTGAATGAATCGTATGGATATGGCTTATAGGTATAATACCTATAAGGCATAATAATGTATAATATAATAAATATACATTAAGATATGAATGGATTGTATAAATATGGCATAGAAATGCCATATACATAAGAATAAATGGTAGAATTTACCCATATATCACTGAAACACGATATATAAACCTAGTGATAGCTGGCACTAGTACTGTAAACAGGCACGCAATAGTGCGTGGGGTAAAAAACTACTATAGGGAGGTGGTCGTTGGCGGGCCCCTCCTCGTATTGGTCAAAACTTATGTTATGCATATGAATTTGTCAATACTATATAGAACGCCAAGCATATCCATATAAACTATGGATATGCATAGAAATCCATACAAAAGTAAAAAAAAATTATGTATAGAAAAATATACATATATTTATATAAGTGAATCGTATGGATATGGCTTATAGGTATAATACCTATAAGGCATAATAATGTATAACAAGTAAATATACATTGAAATGTGAATGCATTGTATGGATATGGCATATAAATGCCATATATATAGAAATAAATTGTATATCAATGATATAACAATTATAAACCTAGTGAGGGGCGGCACTAGTGAATGAATCGTATGGATATGGCTTATAGGTATAATACCTATAAGGCATAATAATGTATAATATAATAAATATACATTAAGATATGAATGGATTGTATAAATATGGCATAGAAATGCCATATACATAAGAATAAATGGTAGAATTTACCCATATATCACTGAAACATGATATATAAACCTAGTGATAGCTGGCACTAGTACTGTAAACAGGCACGCAGTAGTGCGTGGGGTAAAAAACTACTATAGGGAGGTGGTCGTTGGCGGGCCCCTCCTCGTATTGGTCAAAACTTATGTTATGCGTAAACATATGATTTTGTCAATACTATAAAGAAAACTTGTTTTGTACATACAAAACTAAATGAATTATATGGATATTGAAAAATAAATGGCATTATATCCATATAATGAAAATATACTTGTATTCTCTTATTATAAGAGAGAATACCGTATAGTTGGTTGGCAAAGACAATTGAAAATACCCGAATTGCAGATGATGGGTTCAAAAACTACTATAGGGTGGTGTAGCAAATAATATGAAGATGATATATCCATATAATGGATATACACTAGTATTCTCTTATTATAATAGAGAATACCATATAAATGGTTGGCAAAGACAATTGAAAATACCCGAATTGAAGTTGACGGGTTCAAAAACTATTATAGGGTGATGTAGCAAATAAAATAATGAAGATATATCCATATAATGGAATTATATGTGTATTCTCTTATTATATGAGAGAGTACCAAACGGTTGATTGGCAAAGACAATTGAAAATACCCGAATTAAAGATATTGGGTCCAAAAACTACTATAGGATGGTCAATGGGCCGGCCATCTACTATTGACGTGACAAAATACTGTCTGTCGGTAGAGAAGATATTAATCCGTCAAATTTGTTTCTTTATTCATTTATGAATATGAGACTTGGCTCCACGGTTAATATTTTAAGCCCAAAGATAATAATGTTGAAACAAAGGCCAAGGTTTCTATTATACATAGAATAACAAATTGTTTCCGAACTTTATCGTTAATCCAAATAAATAATTACAATTGAGGCAGGCTAATAATGATATATATTTTGTATTGATAATCTTGATATATATGTATATTGGTCTGCCATTATCACATACTGAGTTATGTGATAATTCCCTGCGGGGATAAATTAAAAGAGGTGTCCCTATATTAAAAGAAAATAATATATATATATATTATTTTTTCTAACGTACATATCATATATGCGCTCGGTTTTATATTATATATTACCAAAGAGTCTTATATGAATATATACAGATAAATTTTAAATTTATCATCAAAATACAAATGATTTAATTCAATATTTTATATTGGTTAAACAAAAATTGTACATGTGTGGATACAATAATGACGTATGTCGAACAAAAAAGATATTTTAGAATGAAATATGCAAATATAAAGAAAATTATTACGTATTACGAAAAAAAATATTGTGTTTTTAACATCAATAATTAAAAAACTTGTTATTATTAGTGGCGGAACAAGTATATATTGTGAAAACAACAAACGTATACGAATGCTATATAAAAATGGCCGTATTCGATAGAAAACAATCTATAAAATTTATATTGCTAATTTCTATTCAAAAATATGAATGAAATATGAATAAAAACATTATTCTGGTTGATCCTGCCAGTAGTTATATGCTTGTCTCAAAGATTAAGCCATGCATGTCTAAGTACACACGAATTAAAAGTGAAACCGCAAAAGGCTCATTATATCAGTTATGGTTCCTTAGATCGTTAACAGTTACTTGGATAACTGTGGTAATTCTAGAGCTAATACATGCAATTAAAACATGAACCTTATGGGACATGTGCTTTTATTAGGCTAAAACCAAGCGATCGCAAGATCGTTATATTGGTTGAACTCTAGATAACATGCAGATCGTATGGTCTTGTACCGACGACAGATCTTTCAAATGTCTGCCCTATCAACTTTTGATGGTAGTATCTAGGACTACCATGGTTGCAACGGGTAACGGGGAATCAGGGTTCGATTCCGGAGAGGGAGCCTGAGAAACGGCTACCACATCTAAGGAAGGCAGCAGGCGCGTAAATTACCCACTCCCAGCTCGGGGAGGTAGTGACGAAAAATAACAATACAGGACTCATATCCGAGGCCCTGTAATTGGAATGAGTACACTTTAAATCCTTTAACAAGGACCAATTGGAGGGCAAGTCTGGTGCCAGCAGCCGCGGTAATTCCAGCTCCAATAGCGTATATTAAAGTTGTTGCGGTTAAAACGTTCGTAGTTGAACTTGTGCTTCATACGGGTAGTACAACTTACAATTGTGGTTAGTACTATACCTTTATGTATGTAAGCGTATTACCGGTGGAGTTCTTACATGTGCTTAGATACTTGTATTTTTTCATATGTTCCTCCTATTTAAAAACCTGCATTAGTGCTCTTAAACGAGTGTTATTGTGGGCCGGTACAATTACTTTGAACAAATTAGAGTGCTTAAAGCAGGCTTCAAATGCCTGAATATTCTGTGCATGGGATAATGAAATAAGACCTCTGTTCTGCTTTCATTGGTTTTCAGATCAAGAGGTAATGATTAATAGAAGCAGTTTGGGGGCATTAGTATTACGACGCGAGAGGTGAAATTCTTGGACCGTCGTAAGACTAACTTAAGCGAAAGCATTTGCCAAAGATGTTTTCATTAATCAAGAACGAAAGTTAGAGGTTCGAAGGCGATCAGATACCGCCCTAGTTCTAACCATAAACGATGCCAGCTAGCAATTGGGTGTAGCTACTTTTATGGCTCTCTCAGTCGCTTCCCGGGAAACCAAAGCTTTTGGGCTCCGGGGGAAGTATGGTTGCAAAGCTGAAACTTAAAGGAATTGACGGAAGGGCACCACCAGGAGTGGAGCCTGCGGCTTAATTTGACTCAACACGGGAAAACTTACCAGGTCCGAACATAAGTGTGTAAGACAGATTGATAGCTCTTTCTCGAATCTATGGGTGGTGGTGCATGGCCGTTCTTAGTTCGTGGAGTGATTTGTCTGGTTAATTCCGATAACGAACGAGACTCAAATATATTAAATAGATATCTTCAGGATTATGGTGTTGAAGCTTATATAGCCTTCATTCATGGTGGCAGTAAAATGTTTATTGTGTTTGAATGTGTTTATATAAGTGGAGCCGTACCTGTTGGTTTGTCCCATTATAAGGACACTAGCTTCTTAAATGGACAAATTGCGTCTAGCAATAATGAGATTGAGCAATAACAGGTCTGTGATGCCCTTAGATGTCCTGGGCTGCACGCGCGCTACAATGAAAGTATCAACGTGTATTTCCTAGACCGAGAGGTCCGGGTAAACCGCTGAACCACTTTCATGCTTGGGATTGTGAACTGAAACTGTTCACATGAACTTGGAATTCCCAGTAAGTGTGAGTCATTAACTCGCATTGATTACGTCCCTGCCCTTTGTACACACCGCCCGTCGCTACTACCGATTGAATTATTTAGTGAGGTCTCCGGACGTGATCACTGTGACGCCTTGTGTGTTACGGTTGTTTCGCAAAAGTTGACCGAACTTGATTATTTAGAGGAAGTAAAAGTCGTAACAAGGTTTCCGTAGGTGAACCTGCGGAAGGATCATTATTGTTTAATATCCTTACCGTTAATAAAAAAATTTGTTTTTATTATAATAATATAATATATTATAGTAATACAAATAAAATATAAATTGCCAAAAATATGATCTTTTATAGATCAAATATAAAATTTCGAACAAGCAAATCGAAATAATAATTGTAATAATAAATATATTATTGCATTAAATAAGAGATAAATAAATAAGCAAAAGCAAACAAATAACAAATTCGAACAAGCAAATCGAAATTATTAAATTTATTTAATATTATTATTATATTGTATATTAAATGCAATTAATTAATAAAACACTGTGTGTATATGGACCATAATATACACGCGTTGCGATATGTATTGTTCATCTCAGTTATGCGCATACATTGGATAATGCAACAACCTAAAATGTACAATGTTGTACCTGATTATTACAGGTTAATGTTTTATATAAATTTCAATATATATCGCTAAAAAAAAGTATTAATACCGTAAATGCCATTTAAAAAATACTTGATATATTATTGGTTATATGAAACTAAGACATTTCGCAGCATTCGTTTTAGGTATAAAAATCAATTTATTGAAGGAATTGATATATGCCAGTAAAATGGTGTATTTTTAATTTCTTTCAATAAAAACATATATGACAAAATTACCAAACCAATATATAAAACTCTAAGCGGTGGATCACTCGGCTCATGGGTCGATGAAGAACGCAGCAAACTGTGCGTCATCGTGTGAACTGCAGGACACATGAACATCGACATTTTGAACGCATATCGCAGTCCATGCTGTTATGTACTTTAATTAATTTTATAGTGCTGCTTGGACTACATATGGTTGAGGGTTGTAAGACTATGCTAATTAAGTTGTTTATATAAATTTTATAATGAAATTTTATAAGCATATGGTATATTATTGGATAATAATAATTTAATTATTATATTATTCATAATATTAACAAATATATGAAAAACATTATCTCACATTAGTAAATAATTTGAATGTGAAAAACGAAGAGAAATATTTTCTTTTTCAATCAAATAATACTGAGAAATGTCTAGCATAAAAAATTTATCTAGAATTGTCTCTTATTAAAGATTAGTAAATAGAAAGCCGTTGACAATATTATTATTCTTCGTTGATTCGTTAGACCAAACAAATGCCATACAAATATATAAAATATATAACGAATTTAATAAAATGTTTTATCATTATATATAAAGAATTAATTGCAAAAAAAGTTATACACAACCTCAACTCATATGGGACTACCCCCTGAATTTAAGCATATTAATTAGGGGAGGAAAAGAAACTAACCAGGATTTTCTTAGTAGCGGCGAGCGAAAAGAAATCAGTTCAGCACTAAGTCACTTTGTCTATATGGCAAATGTGAGATGCAGTGTATGGAGCGTCAATATTCTAGTATGAGAAATTAACGATTTAAGTCCTTCTTAAATGAGGCCATTTACCCATAGAGGGTGCCAGGCCCGTATAACGTTAATGATTACTAGATGATGTTTCCAAAGAGTCGTGTTGCTTGATAGTGCAGCACTAAGTGGGTGGTAAACTCCATCTAAAACTAAATATAACCATGAGACCGATAGTAAACAAGTACCGTGAGGGAAAGTTGAAAAGAACTCTGAATAGAGAGTTAAACAGTACGTGAAACTGCTTAGAGGTTAAGCCCGATGAACCTGAATATCCGTTATGGAAAATTCATCATTAAAATTGTAATATTTAAACAATATTATGATAATAGTGTGCATTTTTTCCATATAAGGACATTGTAATCTATTAGCATACAAAATTTATCATAAAATATAACTTATAGTTTATTCAAATTAATTTGCTTGCATTTTAACACAGAATAAATGTTATTAATTTGATAAAGTGCTGATAGATTTATATGAATACAGTGCGTTAATTTTTCGGAATTATATAATGGCATAATTATCATTGATTTTTGTGTTTATTATATGCACTTGTATGATTAACAATGCGAAAGATTCAGGATACCTTCGGGACCCGTCTTGAAACACGGACCAAGGAGTCTAACATATGTGCAAGTTATTGGGATATAAACCTAATAGCGTAATTAACTTGACTAATAATGGGATTAGTTTTTTAACTATTTATAGCTAATTAACACAATCCCGGGGCGTTCTATATAGTTATGTATAATGATATTTATATTATTTATGCCTCTAACTGGAACGTACCTTGAGCATATATGCTGTGACCCGAAAGATGGTGAACTATACTTGATCAGGTTGAAGTCAGGGGAAACCCTGATGGAAGACCGAAACAGTTCTGACGTGCAAATCGATTGTCAGAATTGAGTATAGGGGCGAAAGACCAATCGAACCATCTAGTAGCTGGTTCCTTCCGAAGTTTCCCTCAGGATAGCTGGTGCATTTTAATGTTATATAAAATAATCTTATCTGGTAAAGCGAATGATTAGAGGCCTTAGGGTCGAAACGATCTTAACCTATTCTCAAACTTTAAATGGGTAAGAACCTTAACTTTCTTGATATGAAGTTCAAGGTTATGATATAATGTGCCCAGTGGGCCACTTTTGGTAAGCAGAACTGGCGCTGTGGGATGAACCAAACGTAATGTTACGGTGCCCAAATTAACAACTCATGCAGATACCATGAAAGGCGTTGGTTGCTTAAAACAGCAGGACGGTGATCATGGAAGTCGAAATCCGCTAAGGAGTGTGTAACAACTCACCTGCCGAAGCAACTAGCCCTTAAAATGGATGGCGCTTAAGTTGTATACCTATACATTACCGCTAAAGTAGATGATTTATATTACTTGTGATATAAATTTTGAAACTTTAGTGAGTAGGAAGGTACAATGGTATGCGTAGAAGTGTTTGGCGTAAGCCTGCATGGAGCTGCCATTGGTACAGATCTTGGTGGTAGTAGCAAATAATCGAATGAGACCTTGGAGGACTGAAGTGGAGAAGGGTTTCGTGTGAACAGTGGTTGATCACGAGTTAGTCGGTCCTAAGTTCAAGGCGAAAGCCGAAAATTTTCAAGTAAAACACAAATGCCATACAAATATAATTATATTATATAAATCAAGCTAATTAATATACTTGAATAATTTTGAACGAAAGGGAATACGGTTCCAATTCCGTAACCTGTTGAGTATCCGTTTGTTATTAAATATGGGCCTCGTGCTCATCCTGGCAACAGGAACGACCATAAAGAAGCCGTCGAGAGATATCGGAAGAGTTTTCTTTTCTGTTTTATAGCCGTACTACCATGGAAGTCTTTCGCAGAGAGATATGGTAGATGGGCTAGAAGAGCATGACATATACTGTTGTGTCGATATTTTCTCCTCGGACCTTGAAAATTTATGGTGGGGACACGCAAACTTCTCAACAGGCCGTACCAATATCCGCAGCTGGTCTCCAAGGTGAAGAGTCTCTAGTCGATAGAATAATGTAGGTAAGGGAAGTCGGCAAATTAGATCCGTAACTTCGGGATAAGGATTGGCTCTGAAGATTGAGATAGTCGGGCTTGATTGGGAAACAATAACATGGTTTATGTGCTCGTTCTGGGTAAATAGAGTGTCTGGCATTTATGTTGGTCACTTGTTCCCCGGATAGTTTAGTTACGTAGCCAATTGTGGAACTTTCTTGCTAAAATTTTTAAGAATACTAATTGGGTTAAACCAATTAGTTCTTATTAATTATAACGATTATCAATTAACAATCAATTCAGAACTGGCACGGACTTGGGGAATCCGACTGTCTAATTAAAACAAAGCATTGTGATGGCCCTAGCGGGTGTTGACACAATGTGATTTCTGCCCAGTGCTCTGAATGTCAAAGTGAAGAAATTCAAGTAAGCGCGGGTCAACGGCGGGAGTAACTATGACTCTCTTAAGGTAGCCAAATGCCTCGTCATCTAATTAGTGACGCGCATGAATGGATTAACGAGATTCCTACTGTCCCTATCTACCACAGTCGGTGTTTGGTTGCTCGCGAGAACAGACGTGTTTTTCCGTACGCTCCGCGAGTAAAGTGCATTTAGGCAGTAAAACAACAGGTACATTGTTGAAAATAGTGCGAAAATTCGTGTTTCGTGCTTGCGAACACAGTGCGTGTGTTTTCCGTTTGAAATTCTGCGGAAATCGGGCGATATTCGCGTTTTTCTTTTTGGAAATTTTCCATTAAGACACGTGTGTCGCGAGAGAGGCGCTCTCTCGAGAGAGGCGTTTGCCTAATTTAGGCACATTTTGTCGCCCACAGCTGTGCGGTTTGTGTCTCCGCTGAACTTGGATCAGCTGATCAGCTGACCGAGCTTTTGAGAACCAGCTGATAGGAAGGGGTAAGTCTCGAATATCAAAGAGCTTACTTAGTAAGGCCGATAACCGGCAGATGGCGCCACCAAAAATGGTGGTCGACGAGTCCGGGAGCGAAAGTGCGAGCAGCCGTGGAAGCAGCTCGGGCAGAGGGCGCGCCAGAGGCAAGCGCAACAAAGCGCCGCTGAGGGAGGCCTCGAGGTGCAAAGTGTTGGCGCTGGATGCAACCGCCGCTGCCCCTGCCGACGCCTTTGCCGCTGCCCCCGCCGCTGCCCCCGCCGCTGACGCTGCCGCAGTCGCAGCCGCTGCCGCTGCCGCAGCCGCTGCCGCCCGCCGCTGCCCCCGCCGCTGCCCCCGCCGCTGCCCCCGCCGACGCTGCCACAGTCGCAGCCGCTGCTGATGGAGGGACCTTCGTCGTGCCAGCCAGCATAGAGAAATCCTTCTCGGACAGGGAATGGAGGGGAAACGGAGCCGTTGCTGCCGAGATGGGCGACATCCGTGCGGATATCCTGAGGATGTCCCACGTAGCGAGCCCTACCGTGAGCATTAAGACGCAGTTGTTGGCAAACCGCTACGAGGAGGTCGTCGGAGCCCTGCTGATCCGCATCGGAGTGCTGGAGGATCGCTTGAAGAGGCAGACACCGGTCGCCTCGGCCGCCTCATATGCAGCCACCGCTGCTAGAGGCGCGCACCTAGTCGCCTCACCTGCTGCCCCTGTTGCCCCCCTTGCCCCCGTACCCGCACCGCGGAAGATTCGGGAGACATGGTCGGCTGTCGTTGCGTGCGACGACCCGGCCCTGTCAGGCAGGCAAATCGCTGAGAAGATCCGCAAGGAGGTAGCGCCCGCTCTGGGCGTACGAGTACACGAGGTGCGTGAGCTGAAGCGGGGCGGCGCGATCATTCGCACGCCTTCGCAGGCGGAGATGACGAAGGTCGTCGCCTCCGCAAAGTTCGCCGAGGTGGGCCTGAAGGTGTCGAGGAACACCGCTGCGAAGCCGCGTGTTACGGTCCAGGATGTGGACACCTCCGTGGGACCGGACGAGTTTATGATGGAGCTCAGGGAGAAGAACTTCGAAGAGATGAGCCTCAAGGAGTTCCAGAAGGCGGTTGTCCTGGCGACCAAGCCCTGGTCAGCTGCTGACGGTGCCACAATCAATGTGACGCTGGAGGTAGACGACCAGGCGCTGGCCGTTCTCGAGGGCGGGAGAGTATACATTAAGTGGTTTTCCTACCGCTGCCGCTCTCAGGTGCGAACCTACGCGTGCCACCGATGCCTTGGCTTTGACCACAAGGTCAATGAGTGTCGGTACGCCCGAGAGAAGCAGGTCTGCCGCCAGTGCGGACAGAACGACCACGTCGCGGCGAAGTGCAGAAATGCGGTGGACTGCCGCAACTGCCGTCACAAGGGTATGCCCTCGGGGCATTATATGCTTTCGGGTGGCTGCCCGATATACGGCGCGCTGCTAGCCAGGGTGCAAGCTAGACATTGATAATGTTTAGCTTCATCCAAGCGAATTGTGGTCGAGGCCGTTGCGCTGTCATCGAGCTTGCCAAGCAGATGAGAGATGCTGGCCACCTGTTCGCACTAGTCCAGGAGCCCTACGTGGACGCTGGCAAGCGACTCACTGGACTGCCTGGAGGAATGAGGATATTCGCCGATAGGAGGAAGAAAGCTGCCATCATCGTGGACGACCCATCTGCCATCTGCATGCCCATCGAGGCTTTGACGACGGACTACGGAGTGTGCGTGAGTGTCACAGGAAGATATGGCACAATCTTTCTGGCCTCCGTATACTGCCAGCATCTAGCTGCTCTGGAGCCCTACACTGACTACCTGGATACGGTTCTGCTATTAGCTAGCAGAACACCGACAATCCTCGGACTTGATGCTAACGCAGTCTCCCCTATGTGGTTCAGCAAATCCCCAGACAACTCTGGAGACCGCCTGAACCGCGAACGGGGACAGCTCATGAACGAGTGGATAATCGCAAGCGGTGCCAGTGTACTGAATACGGCCAGCCAGGTGTTCACGTTCGATAATCACCGCTCTAGAAGTGATATCGACGTGACCTTCGCCAACGAAGCGGCGCGAGTATGGGCAACCTACGATTGGAGAGTTGACTTCTGGGAGCTGAGTGACCACAACATTATCACTGTTGAGGTTACTCCAGATCCGAGCAGTACCGTTGAGAGCCTAGCTCCGGTACCGCAATGGAAGCTCTCCAATGCAAGTTGGCGAAGATTCAGTGTAGAGTTAAGGAGTGCAGCACAGAGTCTCGAGGAACTGGAGGAATCGCCGTTGGACGACCATGTGTCTGCCCTTCGCTCCATCGTACACGATGTGTGCGACAGGGTGATAGGGCGCAGGATACCTGCAGCGAGGGGAAACGTAATATGGTGGAATCCTGAGCTGAGTACCAAGCGCCAAGAGGTCCGGAGACTGAGGCGTAGGCTGCAGGCAGCTCGCCGGAGTGGCACCGACGATGCTGAGCAACTTGCCGCTGGACTGAGATTTGCCTCAGGCCAGTACAAGAAGCTTATCTTGACGACAAAGGAGCAAAACTGGCGGGACTTCGTGGGACGGCACAAGGATGATCCATGGGGGCACGTATACCGAATATGCCGAGGCCGGAAGAAGACAGCCGATCTCGGATGTCTCCGGTCGAACGGCGCGCTTTCCGTAACTTGGCACGACTGCGCAAGTGTGCTTCTCCGCAACTTTTTCCCTGTTGCGGAGTCGACGACACGAGAAGACATACCCCCTGGTGCCCCACCGATCCTCGAAGCCTTCGAGGTGGCAACCAGCGTCGCGAGGCTGAGAAGCCGGCGATCGCCGGGTATGGATGGCATCACGGGCGGTATTGTCAAGGAGGTATGGCGTGCCATCCCTCAGCACCTGACGAAGCTGTACTCTCGGTGCATCTCGGAAGGATACTTTCCGGCCGAGTGGAAGCACCCGAGAGTGATACCGCTGGTAAAGGGGCCAGATAAGGACAGGAGCGATCCTGCCTCTTATCGCGGCATATGCCTTTTGCCAGTGTTCGGAAAGGCGCTTGAGGGAATCATGGTGAATCGGCTGAAGGATGTGCTACCGGATGGCTGCAGATGGCAATTCGGATTCAGGCCTGGACGCTGCGTGGAGGATGCGTGGATGCACGCCAAAAACACCGTCGCCAACAGTCGCGAGAGGAGGGTCCTTGGAATCTTTGTCGATTTCAAGGGAGCCTTCGACAACGTGGAGTGGAGTGCGGTGCTGGATCGGCTTGTCGACGTAGGCTGTCGAGAAATCGACTTGTGGAAAAGCTATTTTTCCGGCCGTAGCGCAAGCATCATCAGCAGGTATGAAGCAGCCACAGTTGCGGTTACACGGGGCTGCCCGCAAGGGTCCGTCAGTGGTCCATTTATTTGGAATTTACTGATGGATGTGCTGCTTCAGCGCTTGGAGCCACATTGTGCTCTGAGCGCGTTTGCAGATGATCTTCTGCTTTTCGTCGACGGGAATTCCCGTGCCGATCTGGAGCGGAAGGGCGAGCAGTTGATGGACATCGTGGGAGCCTGGGGAGCTGAGGTTGGAGTGAGTGTGTCAACCAGCAAGACGGCAATAATGTTGCTGAAAGGACAGCTTTCACGCACGAGGAGACCGACGGTACGGTTTGCTGGAGCAAGCCTGCCTTACGTCACCAAATGCCGGTACCTTGGCATCTTAGTCGGCGAGCGGTTGAGTTTTCTCCCGCATATCTCTGCTCTCAGAGATCGGCTGGCTGGAGTTGCCGGAGGACTAGCGCGGGTGCTTCGAGTCGATTGGGGGCTCAGCTCCCGTGCTAAGAGGACGATTTACAGCGGACTCATGGTCCCCTGTGCACTCTTTGGTGCCTCGGTCTGGTACAAGGCGGCGAGTAGGGGCAAGTCCCTTAAACTCCTCACCTCGTGCCAGAGGTCCATCCTTTTAGGATGCCTACCGGTATGCCGCACAGTGTCCACGGTGGCACTGCAGGTGCTTGCTGGTGCTCCTCCAATGGATCTGGATGCTCACAGGATCGCCGTGAAGTTCAAGCTGAGGAAGGATGTCCCCCTGGATGAGAGCGACTGGCTCCACGGACAGGACCTGTCCGTGTTGGACTGGAAAGCTAAGATGGCGCTGCTAGACGAACGTCTGCTAAATGAGTGGCAACTCAGATGGGATCGCGCGGAACACGGCTCCGTGACTCGCGAGTTTTTCCCAGAGGCAGCGTTCGTCTACAAGAGGAAAGACTTTGTCTTTACCCTCAAAGCCGGATTCTTGCTGACAGGACACGGGTCGATGAACGCATTTCTGCAAGGCAGGACCCTCAGCACCACGACCGCATGCTCATGTGGCGTGGCAAGAGAGGACTGGCGCCACATACTGTGTGAATGCCGCCTGTACAACGATTTGCGGGACCTGGATGCCCTTGGAGTCGTTCGAGACCAGGGAAGATGGATCGTCGCGGGAGTAGTCGAGACCCCAGAACGGATGCGTCTCCTAGGAGTTTTTGCCGATGCTGCCTTCTCGAGGCGAAGGATGGATGCGACGAGGGAGGAACCACAGGCGCCGGGACGTTAGTCCCACACCTCTTTTGCCGTGTGGTAGCGGCGAAGAATACTGCCACAGCCTGCCATAGCTTGTCGTAGGAGGCGACTAATATGGCAATGGTTGCCCCATCCGAGCTTGTCGGAGCTGAAGGGGTGAGGCTCACCGAGCCTGTAATTTCGGTACCACGGGTTGAGCAGCTCCAAGGCTGCTCATTGAGGTTGGCCCCCTTGTGGGAGTATCGTGGTGGCTGTGGTTGACACCTATATCGCGGGTAGAGTCCTCGGGCTCGACGTGGATGTTGCGTTATACAACTCGGGTGCTGTGACCCACAGAACAGTAGAGATTTTAGATAGATCTCGCCCCTACGCAAGGGGGAGTGCTTGCCCGACAAGTAAGTACTCGAATTGCTACTGGGGTGGATGCTATGTACATAGCTATAGCTTCTAGTCCGGGGCGTTGGTCTGGCGCTTAACCTAGACCCGTGCATTATATACTCACTTGTGGGTATATTAGAATGCCGTGGTTGTAATCCCTTCATTGTGGAACACGCCACGTAAAACAAGTTCGGAGGGATCCGAGACACACCTGTCCCTATCTACTATCTAGCGAAACCACAGCCAAGGGAACGGGCTTGGAATAATTAGCGGGGAAAGAAGACCCTTTTGAGCTTGACTCTAATCTGGCAGTGTAAGGAGACATAAGAGGTGTAGAATAAGTGGGAGATATTAGACTTCGGTTTGGTATCGCCAATGAAATACCACTACTCTTATTGTTTCCTTACTTACTTGATTAAATGGAACGTGTATCATTTCCTAGCCATTATACGGATATATTTATTATATCTTATGGTATTGGGTTTTGATGCAAGCTTCTTGATCAAAGTATCACGAGTTTGTTATATAATCGCAAACAAATTCTTTAATAAAACGGTGCATTTATGTATTTTTGATTTGAAAATTTGGTATAACTCCAATTACTCAGGTATGATCCAATTCAAGGACATTGCCAGGTAGGGAGTTTGACTGGGGCGGTACATCTCTCAAATAATAACGGAGGTGTCCCAAGGCCAGCTCAGTGCGGACAGAAACCACACATAGAGCAAAAGGGCAAATGCTGACTTGATCTCGGTGTTCAGTACACACAGGGACAGCAAAAGCTCGGCCTATCGATCCTTTTGGTTTAAAGAGTTTTTAACAAGAGGTGTCAGAAAAGTTACCATAGGGATAACTGGCTTGTGGCGGCCAAGCGTTCATAGCGACGTCGCTTTTTGATCCTTCGATGTCGGCTCTTCCTATCATTGTGAAGCAAAATTCACCAAGCGTTGGATTGTTCACCCATGCAAGGGAACGTGAGCTGGGTTTAGACCGTCGTGAGACAGGTTAGTTTTACCCTACTAATGACAAAACGTTGTTGCGACAGCATTCCTGCGTAGTACGAGAGGAACCGCAGGTACGGACCAATGGCACAATACTTGTTCGAGCGAACAGTGGTATGACGCTACGTCCGTTGGATTATGCCTGAACGCCTCTAAGGTCGTATCCGTGCTGGACTGCAATGATAAATAAGGGGCAATTTGCATTGTATGGCTTCTAAACCATTTAAAGTTTATAATTTACTTTATAAACGACAATGGATGTGATGCCAATGTAATTTGTAACATAGTAAATTGGGAGGATCTTTGATCACCTGATGCCGCGCTAGTTACATATAAAAGCATTATTTAATACAATGACAAAGCCTAGAATCAATTGTAAACGACTTTTGTAACAGGCAAGGTGTTGTAAGTGGTTGAGCAGCTGCCATACTGCGATCCACTGAAGCTTATCCTTTGCTTGATGATTCGATAATAAAGATGTTGCAAGCGGGCATAATCATTATGCTTGCTTGCAGCATCGCACGCCACTTTGTTTGTGGTGTGTAAGGTAGGGAAGAAGAAATATAAAAGACCTAAATTGGAAACATCAATATATAAGTAAATATTGAACAAACAAAATGTATCGTCATCTTATTAGTGACGCGATGATAAAGTGGCAAACATATTCCATGTATAAATATTCCTATGGTATTAAAATTCAAGTAAAGAGGACATATATAAAAGTTTGTATATATGGTTCATTCAATGGTAGCAGCGGTTGGTTGGTTGGTGTCTGCTCCTCTTATTGTTCAAAACTTATGTTATGGTAGCAAGTCTATATCGTCATATTATTAGTGACGCGAAAAAGTAGTGGCAAAACATATTCCATGTATAAATAAATATTCCTATGGTATTGAAATTCAAGTAAAGAGGCCATTCAAGTAAAGAGGACTTATATAAATATAAGTATATATAATGGTAGCAGCGCGGTTGGTTGGTTGGTGTGTCTGCTCCTCTTATTGTTCAAAACTTATGTTATGGTAGCAAGACTGTATCGTCATATTATTAGTGACGCGAAAAAGTAGTGGCAAAACATATTCCATGTATAAATATTCCTATGGTATTGAAATTCAACTAAAGAGGACATATAAAATTACTATCAATGGTAGCAGTGGTTGGTTGGTTGGTGGTTGGTTGGCGGCTGCTCCTATTATTGTTCAAGACTTATGTTATGGTAGCAAGTCTGTATCGTCATATTAATTATTAGTGACGCGAAAAAGTAGTGGAAATCATATTCCATGTATAAATAGATTCCTATGGTAATGAAATTTTCAAGTAAAGAGAGGACCATTCAAGTAAGAGGACATATAAAAAGTAAGTATATGTTCCTCCAATGGTAGCAGTGGTTGGTTGGTTGGCGGCTGATCCTCTTATTGTTCAAAACTTATTTTATCAATATGAGTTTGGCAATACAATAAAGAAGACCAATCTAATCCATATAAAACTAAATGTATTATATGGATATGCTTAGGAAACCCATATATTCATAAAAAAAAATTATGTATAGAAAATTATACATATATCTTTTATATAAATGAATCGTATGGATATCGCCTTATGGTAGGTATAATAACTTTTTAAGGCATAATAATGTATAATATAGAAAATATACATTGAAATATAAATGCATTTTTATAGATATGGCGGCATATAAGTGCCATATACACAAGAATAAATAATAGAATTTACCAATATATAATTAAAATGAGATATATAAACCTAGTGAGGGGCTGCACTAGTATATGAATCGTATGGATATGGCTTATAGGTATAATACCTATAAGGCATAATAATGTATAATATAATAAATATAAATTAAGATATGAATGAATTATATAAATATGGCATAGAAATGCCATATACATACATAAGAATAAATGGTAGAATTTACCCATATATCACTGAAACACGATATATAAACCTAATGATAGCTGGCACTAGTACTGTAAACATGCACGCAATAGTGCGTGGGGTAAAAAACTACTATAGGGAGGTGGTCGTTGGCGGGCCCCTCCTCGTATTGGTCAAAACTTATGTTATGCATATGAATTTGTCAATACTATATAGAACGCCAAGCATATCCATATAAACTATGGATATGCATAGAAATCCATACAAAAGTAAAAAAAAATTATGTATAGAAAAATATACATATATTTATATAAGTGAATCGTATGGATATGGCTTATAGGTATAATACCTATAAGGCATAATAATGTATAACAAGTAAATATACATTGAAATGTGAATGCATTGTATGGATATGGCATATAAATGCCATATATATAGAAATAAATTGTATATCAATGATATAACAATTATAAACCTAGTGAGGGGCGGCACTAGTGAATGAATCGTATGGATATGGCTTATAGGTATAATACCTATAAGGCATAATAATGTATAATATAATAAATATACATTAAGATATGAATGGATTGTATAAATATGGCATAGAAATGCCATATACATAAGAATAAATGGTAGAATTTACCCATATATCACTGAAACACGATATATAAACCTAGTGATAGCTGGCACTAGTACTGTAAACAGGCACGCAATAGTGCGTGGGGTAAAAAACTACTATAGGGAGGTGGTCGTTGGCGGGCCCCTCCTCGTATTGGTCAAAACTTATGTTATGCATATGAATTTGTCAATACTATATAGAACGCCAAGCATATCCATATAAACTATGGATATGCATAGAAATCCATACAAAAGTAAAAAAAAATTATGTATAGAAAAATATACATATATTTATATAAGTGAATCGTATGGATATGGCTTATAGGTATAATACCTATAAGGCATAATAATGTATAACAAGTAAATATACATTGAAATGTGAATGCATTGTATGGATATGGCATATAAATGCCATATATATAGAAATAAATTGTATATCAATGATATAACAATTATAAACCTAGTGAGGGGCGGCACTAGTGAATGAATCGTATGGATATGGCTTATAGGTATAATACCTATAAGGCATAATAATGTATAATATAATAAATATACATTAAGATATGAATGGATTGTATAAATATGGCATAGAAATGCCATATACATAAGAATAAATGGTAGAATTTACCCATATATCACTGAAACACGATATATAAACCTAGTGATAGCTGGCACTAGTACTGTAAACAGGCACGCAATAGTGCGTGGGGTAAAAAACTACTATAGGGAGGTGGTCGTTGGCGGGCCCCTCCTCGTATTGGTCAAAACTTATGTTATGCATATGAATTTGTCAATACTATATAGAACGCCAAGCATATCCATATAAACTATGGATATGCATAGAAAACCATACAAAAGTAAAAAAAAATTATGTATAGAAAAATATACATATATTTATATAAGTGAATCGTATGGATATGGCTTATAGGTATAATACCTATAAGGCATAATAATGTATAACAAGTAAATATACATTGAAATGTGAATGCATTGTATGGATATGGCATATAAATGCCATATATATAGAAATAAATTGTATATCAATGATATAACAATTATAAACCTAGTGAGGGGCGGCACTAGTGAATGAATCGTATGGATATGGCTTATAGGTATAATACCTATAAGGCATAATAATGTATAATATAATAAATATACATTAAGATATGAATGGATTGTATAAATATGGCATAGAAATGCCATATACATAAGAATAAATGGTAGAATTTACCCATATATCACTGAAACACGATATATAAACCTAGTGATAGCTGGCACTAGTACTGTAAACAGGCACGCAATAGTGCGTGGGGTAAAAAACTACTATAGGGAGGTGGTCGTTGGCGGGCCCCTCCTCGTATTGGTCAAAACTTATGTTATGCATATGAATTTGTCAATACTATATAGAACGCCAAGCATATCCATATAAACTATGGATATGCATAGAAAACCATACAAAAGTAAAAAAAAATTATGTATAGAAAAATATACATATATTTATATAAGTGAATCGTATGGATATGGCTTATAGGTATAATACCTATAAGGCATAATAATGTATAACAAGTAAATATACATTGAAATGTGAATGCATTGTATGGATATGGCATATAAATGCCATATATATAGAAATAAATTGTATATCAATGATATAACAATTATAAACCTAGTGAGGGGCGGCACTAGTGAATGAATCGTATGGATATGGCTTATAGGTATAATACCTATAAGGCATAATAATGTATAATATAATAAATATACATTAAGATATGAATGGATTGTATAAATATGGCATAGAAATGCCATATACATAAGAATAAATGGTAGAATTTACCCATATATCACTGAAACACGATATATAAACCTAGTGATAGCTGGCACTAGTACTGTAAACAGGCACGCAATAGTGCGTGGGGTAAAAAACTACTATAGGGAGGTGGTCGTTGGCGGGCCCCTCCTCGTATTGGTCAAAACTTATGTTATGCGTAAACATATGATTTTGTCAATACTATAAAGAAAACTTGTTTTGTACATACAAAACTAAATGAATTATATGGATATTGAAAAATAAATGGCATTATATCCATATAATGAAAATATACTTGTATTCTCTTATTATAAGAGAGAATACCGTATAGTTGGTTGGCAAAGACAATTGAAAATACCCGAATTGCAGATGATGGGTTCAAAAACTACTATAGGGTGGTGTAGCAAATAATATGAAGATGATATATCCATATAATGGATATACACTAGTATTCTCTTATTATAATAGAGAATACCATATAAATGGTTGGCAAAGACAATTGAAAATACCCGAATTGAAGTTGACGGGTTCAAAAACTATTATAGGGTGATGTAGCAAATAAAATAATGAAGATATATCCATATAATGGAATTATATGTGTATTCTCTTATTATATGAGAGAGTACCAAACGGTTGATTGGCAAAGACAATTGAAAATACCCGAATTAAAGATATTGGGTCCAAAAACTACTATAGGATGGTCAATGGGCCGGCCATCTACTATTGACGTGACAAAATACTGTCTGTCGGTAGAGAAGATATTAATCCGTCAAATTTGTTTCTTTATTCATTTATGAATATGAGACTTGGCTCCACGGTTAATATTTTAAGCCCAAAGATAATAATGTTGAAACAAAGGCCAAGGTTTCTATTATACATAGAATAACAAATTGTTTCCGAACTTTATCGTTAATCCAAATAAATAATTACAATTGAGGCAGGCTAATAATGATATATATTTTGTATTGATAATCTTGATATATATGTATATTGGTCTGCCATTATCACATACTGAGTTATGTGATAATTCCCTGCGGGGATAAATTAAAAGAGGTGTCCCTATATTAAAAGAAAATAATATATATATATATTATTTTTCTAACGTACATATCATATATGCGCTCGGTTTTATATTATATATTACCAAAGAGTCTTATATGAATATATACAGATAAATTTTAAATTTATCATCAAAATACAAATGATTTAATTCAATATTTTATATTGGTTAAACAAAAATTGTACATGTGTGGATACAATAATGACGTATGTCGAACAAAAAAGATATTTTAGAATGAAATATGCAAATATAAAGAAAATTATTACGTATTACGAAAAAAAATATTGTGTTTTTAACATCAATAATTAAAAAACTTGTTATTATTAGTGGCGGAACAAGTATATATTGTGAAAACAACAAA
>NW_023665494.1:60000-70000 GCF_014743375.2 Drosophila subpulchrella | reverse complement strand
TACAATGTTGTACCTGATTATTACAGGTTAATGTTTTATATAAATTTCAATATATATCGCTAAAAAAAAGTATTAATACCGTAAATGCCATTTAAAAAATACTTGATATATTATTGGTTATATGAAACTAAGACATTTCGCAGCATTCGTTTTAGGTATAAAAATCAATTTATTGAAGGAATTGATATATGCCAGTAAAATGGTGTATTTTTAATTTCTTTCAATAAAAACATATATGACAAAATTACCAAACCAATATATAAAACTCTAAGCGGTGGATCACTCGGCTCATGGGTCGATGAAGAACGCAGCAAACTGTGCGTCATCGTGTGAACTGCAGGACACATGAACATCGACATTTTGAACGCATATCGCAGTCCATGCTGTTATGTACTTTAATTAATTTTATAGTGCTGCTTGGACTACATATGGTTGAGGGTTGTAAGACTATGCTAATTAAGTTGTTTATATAAATTTTATAATGAAATTTTATAAGCATATGGTATATTATTGGATAATAATAATTTAATTATTATATTATTCATAATATTAACAAATATATGAAAAACATTATCTCACATTAGTAAATAATTTGAATGTGAAAAACGAAGAGAAATATTTTCTTTTTCAATCAAATAATACTGAGAAATGTCTAGCATAAAAAATTTATCTAGAATTGTCTCTTATTAAAGATTAGTAAATAGAAAGCCGTTGACAATATTATTATTCTTCGTTGATTCGTTAGACCAAACAAATGCCATACAAATATATAAAATATATAACGAATTTAATAAAATGTTTTATCATTATATATAAAGAATTAATTGCAAAAAAAGTTATACACAACCTCAACTCATATGGGACTACCCCCTGAATTTAAGCATATTAATTAGGGGAGGAAAAGAAACTAACCAGGATTTTCTTAGTAGCGGCGAGCGAAAAGAAATCAGTTCAGCACTAAGTCACTTTGTCTATATGGCAAATGTGAGATGCAGTGTATGGAGCGTCAATATTCTAGTATGAGAAATTAACGATTTAAGTCCTTCTTAAATGAGGCCATTTACCCATAGAGGGTGCCAGGCCCGTATAACGTTAATGATTACTAGATGATGTTTCCAAAGAGTCGTGTTGCTTGATAGTGCAGCACTAAGTGGGTGGTAAACTCCATCTAAAACTAAATATAACCATGAGACCGATAGTAAACAAGTACCGTGAGGGAAAGTTGAAAAGAACTCTGAATAGAGAGTTAAACAGTACGTGAAACTGCTTAGAGGTTAAGCCCGATGAACCTGAATATCCGTTATGGAAAATTCATCATTAAAATTGTAATATTTAAACAATATTATGATAATAGTGTGCATTTTTTCCATATAAGGACATTGTAATCTATTAGCATACAAAATTTATCATAAAATATAACTTATAGTTTATTCAAATTAATTTGCTTGCATTTTAACACAGAATAAATGTTATTAATTTGATAAAGTGCTGATAGATTTATATGAATACAGTGCGTTAATTTTTCGGAATTATATAATGGCATAATTATCATTGATTTTTGTGTTTATTATATGCACTTGTATGATTAACAATGCGAAAGATTCAGGATACCTTCGGGACCCGTCTTGAAACACGGACCAAGGAGTCTAACATATGTGCAAGTTATTGGGATATAAACCTAATAGCGTAATTAACTTGACTAATAATGGGATTAGTTTTTTAACTATTTATAGCTAATTAACACAATCCCGGGGCGTTCTATATAGTTATGTATAATGATATTTATATTATTTATGCCTCTAACTGGAACGTACCTTGAGCATATATGCTGTGACCCGAAAGATGGTGAACTATACTTGATCAGGTTGAAGTCAGGGGAAACCCTGATGGAAGACCGAAACAGTTCTGACGTGCAAATCGATTGTCAGAATTGAGTATAGGGGCGAAAGACCAATCGAACCATCTAGTAGCTGGTTCCTTCCGAAGTTTCCCTCAGGATAGCTGGTGCATTTTAATGTTATATAAAATAATCTTATCTGGTAAAGCGAATGATTAGAGGCCTTAGGGTCGAAACGATCTTAACCTATTCTCAAACTTTAAATGGGTAAGAACCTTAACTTTCTTGATATGAAGTTCAAGGTTATGATATAATGTGCCCAGTGGGCCACTTTTGGTAAGCAGAACTGGCGCTGTGGGATGAACCAAACGTAATGTTACGGTGCCCAAATTAACAACTCATGCAGATACCATGAAAGGCGTTGGTTGCTTAAAACAGCAGGACGGTGATCATGGAAGTCGAAATCCGCTAAGGAGTGTGTAACAACTCACCTGCCGAAGCAACTAGCCCTTAAAATGGATGGCGCTTAAGTTGTATACCTATACATTACCGCTAAAGTAGATGATTTATATTACTTGTGATATAAATTTTGAAACTTTAGTGAGTAGGAAGGTACAATGGTATGCGTAGAAGTGTTTGGCGTAAGCCTGCATGGAGCTGCCATTGGTACAGATCTTGGTGGTAGTAGCAAATAATCGAATGAGACCTTGGAGGACTGAAGTGGAGAAGGGTTTCGTGTGAACAGTGGTTGATCACGAGTTAGTCGGTCCTAAGTTCAAGGCGAAAGCCGAAAATTTTCAAGTAAAACACAAATGCCATACAAATATAATTATATTATATAAATCAAGCTAATTAATATACTTGAATAATTTTGAACGAAAGGGAATACGGTTCCAATTCCGTAACCTGTTGAGTATCCGTTTGTTATTAAATATGGGCCTCGTGCTCATCCTGGCAACAGGAACGACCATAAAGAAGCCGTCGAGAGATATCGGAAGAGTTTTCTTTTCTGTTTTATAGCCGTACTACCATGGAAGTCTTTCGCAGAGAGATATGGTAGATGGGCTAGAAGAGCATGACATATACTGTTGTGTCGATATTTTCTCCTCGGACCTTGAAAATTTATGGTGGGGACACGCAAACTTCTCAACAGGCCGTACCAATATCCGCAGCTGGTCTCCAAGGTGAAGAGTCTCTAGTCGATAGAATAATGTAGGTAAGGGAAGTCGGCAAATTAGATCCGTAACTTCGGGATAAGGATTGGCTCTGAAGATTGAGATAGTCGGGCTTGATTGGGAAACAATAACATGGTTTATGTGCTCGTTCTGGGTAAATAGAGTGTCTGGCATTTATGTTGGTCACTTGTTCCCCGGATAGTTTAGTTACGTAGCCAATTGTGGAACTTTCTTGCTAAAATTTTTAAGAATACTAATTGGGTTAAACCAATTAGTTCTTATTAATTATAACGATTATCAATTAACAATCAATTCAGAACTGGCACGGACTTGGGGAATCCGACTGTCTAATTAAAACAAAGCATTGTGATGGCCCTAGCGGGTGTTGACACAATGTGATTTCTGCCCAGTGCTCTGAATGTCAAAGTGAAGAAATTCAAGTAAGCGCGGGTCAACGGCGGGAGTAACTATGACTCTCTTAAGGTAGCCAAATGCCTCGTCATCTAATTAGTGACGCGCATGAATGGATTAACGAGATTCCTACTGTCCCTATCTACTATCTAGCGAAACCACAGCCAAGGGAACGGGCTTGGAATAATTAGCGGGGAAAGAAGACCCTTTTGAGCTTGACTCTAATCTGGCAGTGTAAGGAGACATAAGAGGTGTAGAATAAGTGGGAGATATTAGACTTCGGTTTGGTATCGCCAATGAAATACCACTACTCTTATTGTTTCCTTACTTACTTGATTAAATGGAACGTGTATCATTTCCTAGCCATTATACGGATATATTTATTATATCTTATGGTATTGGGTTTTGATGCAAGCTTCTTGATCAAAGTATCACGAGTTTGTTATATAATCGCAAACAAATTCTTTAATAAAACGGTGCATTTATGTATTTTTGATTTGAAAATTTGGTATAACTCCAATTACTCAGGTATGATCCAATTCAAGGACATTGCCAGGTAGGGAGTTTGACTGGGGCGGTACATCTCTCAAATAATAACGGAGGTGTCCCAAGGCCAGCTCAGTGCGGACAGAAACCACACATAGAGCAAAAGGGCAAATGCTGACTTGATCTCGGTGTTCAGTACACACAGGGACAGCAAAAGCTCGGCCTATCGATCCTTTTGGTTTAAAGAGTTTTTAACAAGAGGTGTCAGAAAAGTTACCATAGGGATAACTGGCTTGTGGCGGCCAAGCGTTCATAGCGACGTCGCTTTTTGATCCTTCGATGTCGGCTCTTCCTATCATTGTGAAGCAAAATTCACCAAGCGTTGGATTGTTCACCCATGCAAGGGAACGTGAGCTGGGTTTAGACCGTCGTGAGACAGGTTAGTTTTACCCTACTAATGACAAAACGTTGTTGCGACAGCATTCCTGCGTAGTACGAGAGGAACCGCAGGTACGGACCAATGGCACAATACTTGTTCGAGCGAACAGTGGTATGACGCTACGTCCGTTGGATTATGCCTGAACGCCTCTAAGGTCGTATCCGTGCTGGACTGCAATGATAAATAAGGGGCAATTTGCATTGTATGGCTTCTAAACCATTTAAAGTTTATAATTTACTTTATAAACGACAATGGATGTGATGCCAATGTAATTTGTAACATAGTAAATTGGGAGGATCTTTGATCACCTGATGCCGCGCTAGTTACATATAAAAGCATTATTTAATACAATGACAAAGCCTAGAATCAATTGTAAACGACTTTTGTAACAGGCAAGGTGTTGTAAGTGGTTGAGCAGCTGCCATACTGCGATCCACTGAAGCTTATCCTTTGCTTGATGATTCGATAATAAAGATGTTGCAAGCGGGCATAATCATTATGCTTGCTTGCAGCATCGCACGCCACTTTGTTTGTGGTGTGTAAGGTAGGGAAGAAGAAATATAAAAGACCTAAATTGGAAACATCAATATATAAGTAAATATTGAACAAACAAAATGTATCGTCATCTTATTAGTGACGCGATGATAAAGTGGCAAACATATTCCATGTATAAATATTCCTATGGTATTAAAATTCAAGTAAAGAGGACATATATAAAAGTTTGTATATATGGTTCATTCAATGGTAGCAGCGGTTGGTTGGTTGGTGTCTGCTCCTCTTATTGTTCAAAACTTATGTTATGGTAGCAAGTCTATATCGTCATATTATTAGTGACGCGAAAAAGTAGTGGCAAAACATATTCCATGTATAAATAAATATTCCTATGGTATTGAAATTCAAGTAAAGAGGCCATTCAAGTAAAGAGGACTTATATAAATATAAGTATATATAATGGTAGCAGCGCGGTTGGTTGGTTGGTGTGTCTGCTCCTCTTATTGTTCAAAACTTATGTTATGGTAGCAAGACTGTATCGTCATATTATTAGTGACGCGAAAAAGTAGTGGCAAAACATATTCCATGTATAAATATTCCTATGGTATTGAAATTCAACTAAAGAGGACATATAAAATTACTATCAATGGTAGCAGTGGTTGGTTGGTTGGTGGTTGGTTGGCGGCTGCTCCTATTATTGTTCAAGACTTATGTTATGGTAGCAAGTCTGTATCGTCATATTAATTATTAGTGACGCGAAAAAGTAGTGGAAATCATATTCCATGTATAAATAGATTCCTATGGTAATGAAATTTTCAAGTAAAGAGAGGACCATTCAAGTAAGAGGACATATAAAAAGTAAGTATATGTTCCTCCAATGGTAGCAGTGGTTGGTTGGTTGGCGGCTGATCCTCTTATTGTTCAAAACTTATTTTATCAATATGAGTTTGGCAATACAATAAAGAAGACCAATCTAATCCATATAAAACTAAATGTATTATATGGATATGCTTAGGAAACCCATATATTCATAAAAAAAAATTATGTATAGAAAATTATACATATATCTTTTATATAAATGAATCGTATGGATATCGCCTTATGGTAGGTATAATAACTTTTTAAGGCATAATAATGTATAATATAGAAAATATACATTGAAATATAAATGCATTTTTATAGATATGGCGGCATATAAGTGCCATATACACAAGAATAAATAATAGAATTTACCAATATATAATTAAAATGAGATATATAAACCTAGTGAGGGGCTGCACTAGTATATGAATCGTATGGATATGGCTTATAGGTATAATACCTATAAGGCATAATAATGTATAATATAATAAATATAAATTAAGATATGAATGAATTATATAAATATGGCATAGAAATGCCATATACATACATAAGAATAAATGGTAGAATTTACCCATATATCACTGAAACACGATATATAAACCTAATGATAGCTGGCACTAGTACTGTAAACATGCACGCAATAGTGCGTGGGGTAAAAAACTACTATAGGGAGGTGGTCGTTGGCGGGCCCCTCCTCGTATTGGTCAAAACTTATGTTATGCATATGAATTTGTCAATACTATATAGAACGCCAAGCATATCCATATAAACTATGGATATGCATAGAAATCCATACAAAAGTAAAAAAAAATTATGTATAGAAAAATATACATATATTTATATAAGTGAATCGTATGGATATGGCTTATAGGTATAATACCTATAAGGCATAATAATGTATAACAAGTAAATATACATTGAAATGTGAATGCATTGTATGGATATGGCATATAAATGCCATATATATAGAAATAAATTGTATATCAATGATATAACAATTATAAACCTAGTGAGGGGCGGCACTAGTGAATGAATCGTATGGATATGGCTTATAGGTATAATACCTATAAGGCATAATAATGTATAATATAATAAATATACATTAAGATATGAATGGATTGTATAAATATGGCATAGAAATGCCATATACATAAGAATAAATGGTAGAATTTACCCATATATCACTGAAACACGATATATAAACCTAGTGATAGCTGGCACTAGTACTGTAAACAGGCACGCAATAGTGCGTGGGGTAAAAAACTACTATAGGGAGGTGGTCGTTGGCGGGCCCCTCCTCGTATTGGTCAAAACTTATGTTATGCATATGAATTTGTCAATACTATATAGAACGCCAAGCATATCCATATAAACTATGGATATGCATAGAAATCCATACAAAAGTAAAAAAAATTATGTATAGAAAAATATACATATATTTATATAAGTGAATCGTATGGATATGGCTTATAGGTATAATACCTATAAGGCATAATAATGTATAACAAGTAAATATACATTGAAATGTGAATGCATTGTATGGATATGGCATATAAATGCCATATATATAGAAATAAATTGTATATCAATGATATAACAATTATAAACCTAGTGAGGGGCGGCACTAGTGAATGAATCGTATGGATATGGCTTATAGGTATAATACCTATAAGGCATAATAATGTATAATATAATAAATATACATTAAGATATGAATGGATTGTATAAATATGGCATAGAAATGCCATATACATAAGAATAAATGGTAGAATTTACCCATATATCACTGAAACACGATATATAAACCTAGTGATAGCTGGCACTAGTACTGTAAACAGGCACGCAATAGTGCGTGGGGTAAAAAACTACTATAGGGAGGTGGTCGTTGGCGGGCCCCTCCTCGTATTGGTCAAAACTTATGTTATGCATATGAATTTGTCAATACTATATAGAACGCCAAGCATATCCATATAAACTATGGATATGCATAGAAAACCATACAAAAGTAAAAAAAAATTATGTATAGAAAAATATACATATATTTATATAAGTGAATCGTATGGATATGGCTTATAGGTATAATACCTATAAGGCATAATAATGTATAACAAGTAAATATACATTGAAATGTGAATGCATTGTATGGATATGGCATATAAATGCCATATATATAGAAATAAATTGTATATCAATGATATAACAATTATAAACCTAGTGAGGGGCGGCACTAGTGAATGAATCGTATGGATATGGCTTATAGGTATAATACCTATAAGGCATAATAATGTATAATATAATAAATATACATTAAGATATGAATGGATTGTATAAATATGGCATAGAAATGCCATATACATAAGAATAAATGGTAGAATTTACCCATATATCACTGAAACACGATATATAAACCTAGTGATAGCTGGCACTAGTACTGTAAACAGGCACGCAATAGTGCGTGGGGTAAAAAACTACTATAGGGAGGTGGTCGTTGGCGGGCCCCTCCTCGTATTGGTCAAAACTTATGTTATGCATATGAATTTGTCAATACTATATAGAACGCCAAGCATATCCATATAAACTATGGATATGCATAGAAAACCATACAAAAGTAAAAAAAAATTATGTATAGAAAAATATACATATATTTATATAAGTGAATCGTATGGATATGGCTTATAGGTATAATACCTATAAGGCATAATAATGTATAACAAGTAAATATACATTGAAATGTGAATGCATTGTATGGATATGGCATATAAATGCCATATATATAGAAATAAATTGTATATCAATGATATAACAATTATAAACCTAGTGAGGGGCGGCACTAGTGAATGAATCGTATGGATATGGCTTATAGGTATAATACCTATAAGGCATAATAATGTATAATATAATAAATATACATTAAGATATGAATGGATTGTATAAATATGGCATAGAAATGCCATATACATAAGAATAAATGGTAGAATTTACCCATATATCACTGAAACACGATATATAAACCTAGTGATAGCTGGCACTAGTACTGTAAACAGGCACGCAATAGTGCGTGGGGTAAAAAACTACTATAGGGAGGTGGTCGTTGGCGGGCCCCTCCTCGTATTGGTCAAAACTTATGTTATGCATATGAATTTGTCAATACTATATAGAACGCCAAGCATATCCATATAAACTATGGATATGCATAGAAATCCATACAAAAGTAAAAAAAAATTATGTATAGAAAAATATACATATATTTATATAAGTGAATCGTATGGATATGGCTTATAGGTATAATACCTATAAGGCATAATAATGTATAACAAGTAAATATACATTGAAATGTGAATGCATTGTATGGATATGGCATATAAATGCCATATATATAGAAATAAATTGTATATCAATGATATAACAATTATAAACCTAGTGAGGGGCGGCACTAGTGAATGAATCGTATGGATATGGCTTATAGGTATAATACCTATAAGGCATAATAATGTATAATATAATAAATATACATTAAGATATGAATGGATTGTATAAATATGGCATAGAAATGCCATATACATAAGAATAAATGGTAGAATTTACCCATATATCACTGAAACACGATATATAAACCTAGTGATAGCTGGCACTAGTACTGTAAACAGGCACGCAATAGTGCGTGGGGTAAAAAACTACTATAGGGAGGTGGTCGTTGGCGGGCCCCTCCTCGTATTGGTCAAAACTTATGTTATGCATATGAATTTGTCAATACTATATAGAACGCCAAGCATATCCATATAAACTATGGATATGCATAGAAATCCATACAAAAATAAAAAAAAATTATGTATAGAAAAATATACATATATTTATATAAGTGAATCGTATGGATATGGCTTATAGGTATAATACCTATAAGGCATAATAATGTATAACAAGTAAATATACATTGAAATGTGAATGCATTGTATGGATATGGCATATAAATGCCATATATATAGAAATAAATTGTATATCAATGATATAACAATTATAAACCTAGTGAGGGGCGGCACTAGTGAATGAATCGTATGGATATGGCTTATAGGTATAATACCTATAAGGCATAATAATGTATAATATAATAAATATACATTAAGATATGAATGGATTGTATAAATATGGCATAGAAATGCCATATACATAAGAATAAATGGTAGAATTTACCCATATATCACTGAAACATGATATATAAACCTAGTGATAGCTGGCACTAGTACTGTAAACAGGCACGCAGTAGTGCGTGGGGTAAAAAACTACTATAGGGAGGTGGTC
>NW_023665494.1:45000-55000 GCF_014743375.2 Drosophila subpulchrella | reverse complement strand
TGAGGGAAAGTTGAAAAGAACTCTGAATAGAGAGTTAAACAGTACGTGAAACTGCTTAGAGGTTAAGCCCGATGAACCTGAATATCCGTTATGGAAAATTCATCATTAAAATTGTAATATTTAAACAATATTATGATAATAGTGTGCATTTTTTCCATATAAGGACATTGTAATCTATTAGCATACAAAATTTATCATAAAATATAACTTATAGTTTATTCAAATTAATTTGCTTGCATTTTAACACAGAATAAATGTTATTAATTTGATAAAGTGCTGATAGATTTATATGAATACAGTGCGTTAATTTTTCGGAATTATATAATGGCATAATTATCATTGATTTTTGTGTTTATTATATGCACTTGTATGATTAACAATGCGAAAGATTCAGGATACCTTCGGGACCCGTCTTGAAACACGGACCAAGGAGTCTAACATATGTGCAAGTTATTGGGATATAAACCTAATAGCGTAATTAACTTGACTAATAATGGGATTAGTTTTTTAACTATTTATAGCTAATTAACACAATCCCGGGGCGTTCTATATAGTTATGTATAATGATATTTATATTATTTATGCCTCTAACTGGAACGTACCTTGAGCATATATGCTGTGACCCGAAAGATGGTGAACTATACTTGATCAGGTTGAAGTCAGGGGAAACCCTGATGGAAGACCGAAACAGTTCTGACGTGCAAATCGATTGTCAGAATTGAGTATAGGGGCGAAAGACCAATCGAACCATCTAGTAGCTGGTTCCTTCCGAAGTTTCCCTCAGGATAGCTGGTGCATTTTAATGTTATATAAAATAATCTTATCTGGTAAAGCGAATGATTAGAGGCCTTAGGGTCGAAACGATCTTAACCTATTCTCAAACTTTAAATGGGTAAGAACCTTAACTTTCTTGATATGAAGTTCAAGGTTATGATATAATGTGCCCAGTGGGCCACTTTTGGTAAGCAGAACTGGCGCTGTGGGATGAACCAAACGTAATGTTACGGTGCCCAAATTAACAACTCATGCAGATACCATGAAAGGCGTTGGTTGCTTAAAACAGCAGGACGGTGATCATGGAAGTCGAAATCCGCTAAGGAGTGTGTAACAACTCACCTGCCGAAGCAACTAGCCCTTAAAATGGATGGCGCTTAAGTTGTATACCTATACATTACCGCTAAAGTAGATGATTTATATTACTTGTGATATAAATTTTGAAACTTTAGTGAGTAGGAAGGTACAATGGTATGCGTAGAAGTGTTTGGCGTAAGCCTGCATGGAGCTGCCATTGGTACAGATCTTGGTGGTAGTAGCAAATAATCGAATGAGACCTTGGAGGACTGAAGTGGAGAAGGGTTTCGTGTGAACAGTGGTTGATCACGAGTTAGTCGGTCCTAAGTTCAAGGCGAAAGCCGAAAATTTTCAAGTAAAACACAAATGCCATACAAATATAATTATATTATATAAATCAAGCTAATTAATATACTTGAATAATTTTGAACGAAAGGGAATACGGTTCCAATTCCGTAACCTGTTGAGTATCCGTTTGTTATTAAATATGGGCCTCGTGCTCATCCTGGCAACAGGAACGACCATAAAGAAGCCGTCGAGAGATATCGGAAGAGTTTTCTTTTCTGTTTTATAGCCGTACTACCATGGAAGTCTTTCGCAGAGAGATATGGTAGATGGGCTAGAAGAGCATGACATATACTGTTGTGTCGATATTTTCTCCTCGGACCTTGAAAATTTATGGTGGGGACACGCAAACTTCTCAACAGGCCGTACCAATATCCGCAGCTGGTCTCCAAGGTGAAGAGTCTCTAGTCGATAGAATAATGTAGGTAAGGGAAGTCGGCAAATTAGATCCGTAACTTCGGGATAAGGATTGGCTCTGAAGATTGAGATAGTCGGGCTTGATTGGGAAACAATAACATGGTTTATGTGCTCGTTCTGGGTAAATAGAGTGTCTGGCATTTATGTTGGTCACTTGTTCCCCGGATAGTTTAGTTACGTAGCCAATTGTGGAACTTTCTTGCTAAAATTTTTAAGAATACTAATTGGGTTAAACCAATTAGTTCTTATTAATTATAACGATTATCAATTAACAATCAATTCAGAACTGGCACGGACTTGGGGAATCCGACTGTCTAATTAAAACAAAGCATTGTGATGGCCCTAGCGGGTGTTGACACAATGTGATTTCTGCCCAGTGCTCTGAATGTCAAAGTGAAGAAATTCAAGTAAGCGCGGGTCAACGGCGGGAGTAACTATGACTCTCTTAAGGTAGCCAAATGCCTCGTCATCTAATTAGTGACGCGCATGAATGGATTAACGAGATTCCTACTGTCCCTATCTACTATCTAGCGAAACCACAGCCAAGGGAACGGGCTTGGAATAATTAGCGGGGAAAGAAGACCCTTTTGAGCTTGACTCTAATCTGGCAGTGTAAGGAGACATAAGAGGTGTAGAATAAGTGGGAGATATTAGACTTCGGTTTGGTATCGCCAATGAAATACCACTACTCTTATTGTTTCCTTACTTACTTGATTAAATGGAACGTGTATCATTTCCTAGCCATTATACGGATATATTTATTATATCTTATGGTATTGGGTTTTGATGCAAGCTTCTTGATCAAAGTATCACGAGTTTGTTATATAATCGCAAACAAATTCTTTAATAAAACGGTGCATTTATGTATTTTTGATTTGAAAATTTGGTATAACTCCAATTACTCAGGTATGATCCAATTCAAGGACATTGCCAGGTAGGGAGTTTGACTGGGGCGGTACATCTCTCAAATAATAACGGAGGTGTCCCAAGGCCAGCTCAGTGCGGACAGAAACCACACATAGAGCAAAAGGGCAAATGCTGACTTGATCTCGGTGTTCAGTACACACAGGGACAGCAAAAGCTCGGCCTATCGATCCTTTTGGTTTAAAGAGTTTTTAACAAGAGGTGTCAGAAAAGTTACCATAGGGATAACTGGCTTGTGGCGGCCAAGCGTTCATAGCGACGTCGCTTTTTGATCCTTCGATGTCGGCTCTTCCTATCATTGTGAAGCAAAATTCACCAAGCGTTGGATTGTTCACCCATGCAAGGGAACGTGAGCTGGGTTTAGACCGTCGTGAGACAGGTTAGTTTTACCCTACTAATGACAAAACGTTGTTGCGACAGCATTCCTGCGTAGTACGAGAGGAACCGCAGGTACGGACCAATGGCACAATACTTGTTCGAGCGAACAGTGGTATGACGCTACGTCCGTTGGATTATGCCTGAACGCCTCTAAGGTCGTATCCGTGCTGGACTGCAATGATAAATAAGGGGCAATTTGCATTGTATGGCTTCTAAACCATTTAAAGTTTATAATTTACTTTATAAACGACAATGGATGTGATGCCAATGTAATTTGTAACATAGTAAATTGGGAGGATCTTTGATCACCTGATGCCGCGCTAGTTACATATAAAAGCATTATTTAATACAATGACAAAGCCTAGAATCAATTGTAAACGACTTTTGTAACAGGCAAGGTGTTGTAAGTGGTTGAGCAGCTGCCATACTGCGATCCACTGAAGCTTATCCTTTGCTTGATGATTCGATAATAAAGATGTTGCAAGCGGGCATAATCATTATGCTTGCTTGCAGCATCGCACGCCACTTTGTTTGTGGTGTGTAAGGTAGGGAAGAAGAAATATAAAAGACCTAAATTGGAAACATCAATATATAAGTAAATATTGAACAAACAAAATGTATCGTCATCTTATTAGTGACGCGATGATAAAGTGGCAAACATATTCCATGTATAAATATTCCTATGGTATTAAAATTCAAGTAAAGAGGACATATATAAAAGTTTGTATATATGGTTCATTCAATGGTAGCAGCGGTTGGTTGGTTGGTGTCTGCTCCTCTTATTGTTCAAAACTTATGTTATGGTAGCAAGTCTATATCGTCATATTATTAGTGACGCGAAAAAGTAGTGGCAAAACATATTCCATGTATAAATAAATATTCCTATGGTATTGAAATTCAAGTAAAGAGGCCATTCAAGTAAAGAGGACTTATATAAATATAAGTATATATAATGGTAGCAGCGCGGTTGGTTGGTTGGTGTGTCTGCTCCTCTTATTGTTCAAAACTTATGTTATGGTAGCAAGACTGTATCGTCATATTATTAGTGACGCGAAAAAGTAGTGGCAAAACATATTCCATGTATAAATATTCCTATGGTATTGAAATTCAACTAAAGAGGACATATAAAATTACTATCAATGGTAGCAGTGGTTGGTTGGTTGGTGGTTGGTTGGCGGCTGCTCCTATTATTGTTCAAGACTTATGTTATGGTAGCAAGTCTGTATCGTCATATTAATTATTAGTGACGCGAAAAAGTAGTGGAAATCATATTCCATGTATAAATAGATTCCTATGGTAATGAAATTTTCAAGTAAAGAGAGGACCATTCAAGTAAGAGGACATATAAAAAGTAAGTATATGTTCCTCCAATGGTAGCAGTGGTTGGTTGGTTGGCGGCTGATCCTCTTATTGTTCAAAACTTATTTTATCAATATGAGTTTGGCAATACAATAAAGAAGACCAATCTAATCCATATAAAACTAAATGTATTATATGGATATGCTTAGGAAACCCATATATTCATAAAAAAAAATTATGTATAGAAAATTATACATATATCTTTTATATAAATGAATCGTATGGATATCGCCTTATGGTAGGTATAATAACTTTTTAAGGCATAATAATGTATAATATAGAAAATATACATTGAAATATAAATGCATTTTTATAGATATGGCGGCATATAAGTGCCATATACACAAGAATAAATAATAGAATTTACCAATATATAATTAAAATGAGATATATAAACCTAGTGAGGGGCTGCACTAGTATATGAATCGTATGGATATGGCTTATAGGTATAATACCTATAAGGCATAATAATGTATAATATAATAAATATAAATTAAGATATGAATGAATTATATAAATATGGCATAGAAATGCCATATACATACATAAGAATAAATGGTAGAATTTACCCATATATCACTGAAACACGATATATAAACCTAATGATAGCTGGCACTAGTACTGTAAACATGCACGCAATAGTGCGTGGGGTAAAAAACTACTATAGGGAGGTGGTCGTTGGCGGGCCCCTCCTCGTATTGGTCAAAACTTATGTTATGCATATGAATTTGTCAATACTATATAGAACGCCAAGCATATCCATATAAACTATGGATATGCATAGAAATCCATACAAAAGTAAAAAAAAATTATGTATAGAAAAATATACATATATTTATATAAGTGAATCGTATGGATATGGCTTATAGGTATAATACCTATAAGGCATAATAATGTATAACAAGTAAATATACATTGAAATGTGAATGCATTGTATGGATATGGCATATAAATGCCATATATATAGAAATAAATTGTATATCAATGATATAACAATTATAAACCTAGTGAGGGGCGGCACTAGTGAATGAATCGTATGGATATGGCTTATAGGTATAATACCTATAAGGCATAATAATGTATAATATAATAAATATACATTAAGATATGAATGGATTGTATAAATATGGCATAGAAATGCCATATACATAAGAATAAATGGTAGAATTTACCCATATATCACTGAAACACGATATATAAACCTAGTGATAGCTGGCACTAGTACTGTAAACAGGCACGCAATAGTGCGTGGGGTAAAAAACTACTATAGGGAGGTGGTCGTTGGCGGGCCCCTCCTCGTATTGGTCAAAACTTATGTTATGCATATGAATTTGTCAATACTATATAGAACGCCAAGCATATCCATATAAACTATGGATATGCATAGAAATCCATACAAAAGTAAAAAAAAATTATGTATAGAAAAATATACATATATTTATATAAGTGAATCGTATGGATATGGCTTATAGGTATAATACCTATAAGGCATAATAATGTATAACAAGTAAATATACATTGAAATGTGAATGCATTGTATGGATATGGCATATAAATGCCATATATATAGAAATAAATTGTATATCAATGATATAACAATTATAAACCTAGTGAGGGGCGGCACTAGTGAATGAATCGTATGGATATGGCTTATAGGTATAATACCTATAAGGCATAATAATGTATAATATAATAAATATACATTAAGATATGAATGGATTGTATAAATATGGCATAGAAATGCCATATACATAAGAATAAATGGTAGAATTTACCCATATATCACTGAAACACGATATATAAACCTAGTGATAGCTGGCACTAGTACTGTAAACAGGCACGCAATAGTGCGTGGGGTAAAAAACTACTATAGGGAGGTGGTCGTTGGCGGGCCCCTCCTCGTATTGGTCAAAACTTATGTTATGCATATGAATTTGTCAATACTATATAGAACGCCAAGCATATCCATATAAACTATGGATATGCATAGAAAACCATACAAAAGTAAAAAAAAATTATGTATAGAAAAATATACATATATTTATATAAGTGAATCGTATGGATATGGCTTATAGGTATAATACCTATAAGGCATAATAATGTATAACAAGTAAATATACATTGAAATGTGAATGCATTGTATGGATATGGCATATAAATGCCATATATATAGAAATAAATTGTATATCAATGATATAACAATTATAAACCTAGTGAGGGGCGGCACTAGTGAATGAATCGTATGGATATGGCTTATAGGTATAATACCTATAAGGCATAATAATGTATAATATAATAAATATACATTAAGATATGAATGGATTGTATAAATATGGCATAGAAATGCCATATACATAAGAATAAATGGTAGAATTTACCCATATATCACTGAAACACGATATATAAACCTAGTGATAGCTGGCACTAGTACTGTAAACAGGCACGCAATAGTGCGTGGGGTAAAAAACTACTATAGGGAGGTGGTCGTTGGCGGGCCCCTCCTCGTATTGGTCAAAACTTATGTTATGCATATGAATTTGTCAATACTATATAGAACGCCAAGCATATCCATATAAACTATGGATATGCATAGAAAACCATACAAAAGTAAAAAAAAATTATGTATAGAAAAATATACATATATTTATATAAGTGAATCGTATGGATATGGCTTATAGGTATAATACCTATAAGGCATAATAATGTATAACAAGTAAATATACATTGAAATGTGAATGCATTGTATGGATATGGCATATAAATGCCATATATATAGAAATAAATTGTATATCAATGATATAACAATTATAAACCTAGTGAGGGGCGGCACTAGTGAATGAATCGTATGGATATGGCTTATAGGTATAATACCTATAAGGCATAATAATGTATAATATAATAAATATACATTAAGATATGAATGGATTGTATAAATATGGCATAGAAATGCCATATACATAAGAATAAATGGTAGAATTTACCCATATATCACTGAAACACGATATATAAACCTAGTGATAGCTGGCACTAGTACTGTAAACAGGCACGCAATAGTGCGTGGGGTAAAAAACTACTATAGGGAGGTGGTCGTTGGCGGGCCCCTCCTCGTATTGGTCAAAACTTATGTTATGCATATGAATTTGTCAATACTATATAGAACGCCAAGCATATCCATATAAACTATGGATATGCATAGAAATCCATACAAAAATAAAAAAAAATTATGTATAGAAAAATATACATATATTTATATAAGTGAATCGTATGGATATGGCTTATAGGTATAATACCTATAAGGCATAATAATGTATAACAAGTAAATATACATTGAAATGTGAATGCATTGTATGGATATGGCATATAAATGCCATATATATAGAAATAAATTGTATATCAATGATATAACAATTATAAACCTAGTGAGGGGCGGCACTAGTGAATGAATCGTATGGATATGGCTTATAGGTATAATACCTATAAGGCATAATAATGTATAATATAATAAATATACATTAAGATATGAATGGATTGTATAAATATGGCATAGAAATGCCATATACATAAGAATAAATGGTAGAATTTACCCATATATCACTGAAACACGATATATAAACCTAGTGATAGCTGGCACTAGTACTGTAAACAGGCACGCAATAGTGCGTGGGGTAAAAAACTACTATAGGGAGGTGGTCGTTGGCGGGCCCCTCCTCGTATTGGTCAAAACTTATGTTATGCATATGAATTTGTCAATACTATATAGAACGCCAAGCATATCCATATAAACTATGGATATGCATAGAAAACCATACAAAAGTAAAAAAAAATTATGTATAGAAAAATATACATATATTTATATAAGTGAATCGTATGGATATGGCTTATAGGTATAATACCTATAAGGCATAATAATGTATAACAAGTAAATATACATTGAAATGTGAATGCATTGTATGGATATGGCATATAAATGCCATATATATAGAAATAAATTGTATATCAATGATATAACAATTATAAACCTAGTGAGGGGCGGCACTAGTGAATGAATCGTATGGATATGGCTTATAGGTATAATACCTATAAGGCATAATAATGTATAATATAATAAATATACATTAAGATATGAATGGATTGTATAAATATGGCATAGAAATGCCATATACATAAGAATAAATGGTAGAATTTACCCATATATCACTGAAACATGATATATAAACCTAGTGATAGCTGGCACTAGTACTGTAAACAGGCACGCAGTAGTGCGTGGGGTAAAAAACTACTATAGGGAGGTGGTCGTTGGCGGGCCCCTCCTCGTATTGGTCAAAACTTATGTTATGCGTAAACATATGATTTTGTCAATACTATAAAGAAAACTTGTTTTGTACATACAAAACTAAATGAATTATATGGATATTGAAAAATAAATGGCATTATATCCATATAATGAAAATATACTTGTATTCTCTTATTATAAGAGAGAATACCGTATAGTTGGTTGGCAAAGACAATTGAAAATACCCGAATTGCAGATGATGGGTTCAAAAACTACTATAGGGTGGTGTAGCAAATAATATGAAGATGATATATCCATATAATGGATATACACTAGTATTCTCTTATTATAATAGAGAATACCATATAAATGGTTGGCAAAGACAATTGAAAATACCCGAATTGAAGTTGACGGGTTCAAAAACTATTATAGGGTGATGTAGCAAATAAAATAATGAAGATATATCCATATAATGGAATTATATGTGTATTCTCTTATTATATGAGAGAGTACCAAACGGTTGATTGGCAAAGACAATTGAAAATACCCGAATTAAAGATATTGGGTCCAAAAACTACTATAGGATGGTCAATGGGCCGGCCATCTACTATTGACGTGACAAAATACTGTCTGTCGGTAGAGAAGATATTAATCCGTCAAATTTGTTTCTTTATTCATTTATGAATATGAGACTTGGCTCCACGGTTAATATTTTAAGCCCAAAGATAATAATGTTGAAACAAAGGCCAAGGTTTCTATTATACATAGAATAACAAATTGTTTCCGAACTTTATCGTTAATCCAAATAAATAATTACAATTGAGGCAGGCTAATAATGATATATATTTTGTATTGATAATCTTGATATATATGTATATTGGTCTGCCATTATCACATACTGAGTTATGTGATAATTCCCTGCGGGGATAAATTAAAAGAGGTGTCCCTATATTAAAAGAAAATAATATATATATATATTATTTTTTCTAACGTACATATCATATATGCGCTCGGTTTTATATTATATATTACCAAAGAGTCTTATATGAATATATACAGATAAATTTTAAATTTATCATCAAAATACAAATGATTTAATTCAATATTTTATATTGGTTAAACAAAAATTGTACATGTGTGGATACAATAATGACGTATGTCGAACAAAAAAGATATTTTAGAATGAAATATGCAAATATAAAGAAAATTATTACGTATTACGAAAAAAAATAT
>NW_023665494.1:25000-42500 GCF_014743375.2 Drosophila subpulchrella | reverse complement strand
CCATAATATACACGCGTTGCGATATGTATTGTTCATCTCAGTTATGCGCATACATTGGATAATGCAACAACCTAAAATGTACAATGTTGTACCTGATTATTACAGGTTAATGTTTTATATAAATTTCAATATATATCGCTAAAAAAAAGTATTAATACCGTAAATGCCATTTAAAAAATACTTGATATATTATTGGTTATATGAAACTAAGACATTTCGCAGCATTCGTTTTAGGTATAAAAATCAATTTATTGAAGGAATTGATATATGCCAGTAAAATGGTGTATTTTTAATTTCTTTCAATAAAAACATATATGACAAAATTACCAAACCAATATATAAAACTCTAAGCGGTGGATCACTCGGCTCATGGGTCGATGAAGAACGCAGCAAACTGTGCGTCATCGTGTGAACTGCAGGACACATGAACATCGACATTTTGAACGCATATCGCAGTCCATGCTGTTATGTACTTTAATTAATTTTATAGTGCTGCTTGGACTACATATGGTTGAGGGTTGTAAGACTATGCTAATTAAGTTGTTTATATAAATTTTATAATGAAATTTTATAAGCATATGGTATATTATTGGATAATAATAATTTAATTATTATATTATTCATAATATTAACAAATATATGAAAAACATTATCTCACATTAGTAAATAATTTGAATGTGAAAAACGAAGAGAAATATTTTCTTTTTCAATCAAATAATACTGAGAAATGTCTAGCATAAAAAATTTATCTAGAATTGTCTCTTATTAAAGATTAGTAAATAGAAAGCCGTTGACAATATTATTATTCTTCGTTGATTCGTTAGACCAAACAAATGCCATACAAATATATAAAATATATAACGAATTTAATAAAATGTTTTATCATTATATATAAAGAATTAATTGCAAAAAAAGTTATACACAACCTCAACTCATATGGGACTACCCCCTGAATTTAAGCATATTAATTAGGGGAGGAAAAGAAACTAACCAGGATTTTCTTAGTAGCGGCGAGCGAAAAGAAATCAGTTCAGCACTAAGTCACTTTGTCTATATGGCAAATGTGAGATGCAGTGTATGGAGCGTCAATATTCTAGTATGAGAAATTAACGATTTAAGTCCTTCTTAAATGAGGCCATTTACCCATAGAGGGTGCCAGGCCCGTATAACGTTAATGATTACTAGATGATGTTTCCAAAGAGTCGTGTTGCTTGATAGTGCAGCACTAAGTGGGTGGTAAACTCCATCTAAAACTAAATATAACCATGAGACCGATAGTAAACAAGTACCGTGAGGGAAAGTTGAAAAGAACTCTGAATAGAGAGTTAAACAGTACGTGAAACTGCTTAGAGGTTAAGCCCGATGAACCTGAATATCCGTTATGGAAAATTCATCATTAAAATTGTAATATTTAAACAATATTATGATAATAGTGTGCATTTTTTCCATATAAGGACATTGTAATCTATTAGCATACAAAATTTATCATAAAATATAACTTATAGTTTATTCAAATTAATTTGCTTGCATTTTAACACAGAATAAATGTTATTAATTTGATAAAGTGCTGATAGATTTATATGAATACAGTGCGTTAATTTTTCGGAATTATATAATGGCATAATTATCATTGATTTTTGTGTTTATTATATGCACTTGTATGATTAACAATGCGAAAGATTCAGGATACCTTCGGGACCCGTCTTGAAACACGGACCAAGGAGTCTAACATATGTGCAAGTTATTGGGATATAAACCTAATAGCGTAATTAACTTGACTAATAATGGGATTAGTTTTTTAACTATTTATAGCTAATTAACACAATCCCGGGGCGTTCTATATAGTTATGTATAATGATATTTATATTATTTATGCCTCTAACTGGAACGTACCTTGAGCATATATGCTGTGACCCGAAAGATGGTGAACTATACTTGATCAGGTTGAAGTCAGGGGAAACCCTGATGGAAGACCGAAACAGTTCTGACGTGCAAATCGATTGTCAGAATTGAGTATAGGGGCGAAAGACCAATCGAACCATCTAGTAGCTGGTTCCTTCCGAAGTTTCCCTCAGGATAGCTGGTGCATTTTAATGTTATATAAAATAATCTTATCTGGTAAAGCGAATGATTAGAGGCCTTAGGGTCGAAACGATCTTAACCTATTCTCAAACTTTAAATGGGTAAGAACCTTAACTTTCTTGATATGAAGTTCAAGGTTATGATATAATGTGCCCAGTGGGCCACTTTTGGTAAGCAGAACTGGCGCTGTGGGATGAACCAAACGTAATGTTACGGTGCCCAAATTAACAACTCATGCAGATACCATGAAAGGCGTTGGTTGCTTAAAACAGCAGGACGGTGATCATGGAAGTCGAAATCCGCTAAGGAGTGTGTAACAACTCACCTGCCGAAGCAACTAGCCCTTAAAATGGATGGCGCTTAAGTTGTATACCTATACATTACCGCTAAAGTAGATGATTTATATTACTTGTGATATAAATTTTGAAACTTTAGTGAGTAGGAAGGTACAATGGTATGCGTAGAAGTGTTTGGCGTAAGCCTGCATGGAGCTGCCATTGGTACAGATCTTGGTGGTAGTAGCAAATAATCGAATGAGACCTTGGAGGACTGAAGTGGAGAAGGGTTTCGTGTGAACAGTGGTTGATCACGAGTTAGTCGGTCCTAAGTTCAAGGCGAAAGCCGAAAATTTTCAAGTAAAACACAAATGCCATACAAATATAATTATATTATATAAATCAAGCTAATTAATATACTTGAATAATTTTGAACGAAAGGGAATACGGTTCCAATTCCGTAACCTGTTGAGTATCCGTTTGTTATTAAATATGGGCCTCGTGCTCATCCTGGCAACAGGAACGACCATAAAGAAGCCGTCGAGAGATATCGGAAGAGTTTTCTTTTCTGTTTTATAGCCGTACTACCATGGAAGTCTTTCGCAGAGAGATATGGTAGATGGGCTAGAAGAGCATGACATATACTGTTGTGTCGATATTTTCTCCTCGGACCTTGAAAATTTATGGTGGGGACACGCAAACTTCTCAACAGGCCGTACCAATATCCGCAGCTGGTCTCCAAGGTGAAGAGTCTCTAGTCGATAGAATAATGTAGGTAAGGGAAGTCGGCAAATTAGATCCGTAACTTCGGGATAAGGATTGGCTCTGAAGATTGAGATAGTCGGGCTTGATTGGGAAACAATAACATGGTTTATGTGCTCGTTCTGGGTAAATAGAGTGTCTGGCATTTATGTTGGTCACTTGTTCCCCGGATAGTTTAGTTACGTAGCCAATTGTGGAACTTTCTTGCTAAAATTTTTAAGAATACTAATTGGGTTAAACCAATTAGTTCTTATTAATTATAACGATTATCAATTAACAATCAATTCAGAACTGGCACGGACTTGGGGAATCCGACTGTCTAATTAAAACAAAGCATTGTGATGGCCCTAGCGGGTGTTGACACAATGTGATTTCTGCCCAGTGCTCTGAATGTCAAAGTGAAGAAATTCAAGTAAGCGCGGGTCAACGGCGGGAGTAACTATGACTCTCTTAAGGTAGCCAAATGCCTCGTCATCTAATTAGTGACGCGCATGAATGGATTAACGAGATTCCTACTGTCCCTATCTACACAGTCGGTGTTTGGTTGCTCGCGAGAACAGACGTGTTTTTCCGTACGCTCCGCGAGTAAAGTGCATTTAGGCAGTAAAACAACAGGTACATTGTTGAAAATAGTGCGAAAATTCGTGTTTCGTGCTTGCGAACACAGTGCGTGTGTTTTCCGTTTGAAATTCTGCGGAAATCGGGCGATATTCGCGTTTTTCTTTTGGAAATTTTCCATTAAGACACGTGTGTCGCGAGAGAGGCGCTCTCTCGAGAGAGGCGTTTGCCTAATTTAGGCACATTTTGTCGCCCACAGCTGTGCGGTTTGTGTCTCCGCTGAACTTGGATCAGCTGATCAGCTGACCGAGCTTTTGAGAACCAGCTGATAGGAAGGGGTAAGTCTCGAATATCAAAGAGCTTACTTAGTAAGGCCGATAACCGGCAGATGGCGCCACCAAAAATGGTGGTCGACGAGTCCGGGAGCGAAAGTGCGAGCAGCCGTGGAAGCAGCTCGGGCAGAGGGCGCGCCAGAGGCAAGCGCAACAAAGCGCCGCTGAGGGAGGCCTCGAGGTGCAAAGTGTTGGCGCTGGATGCAACCGCCGCTGCCCCTGCCGACGCCTTTGCCGCTGCCCCCGCCGCTGCCCCCGCCGCTGACGCTGCCGCAGTCGCAGCCGCTGCCGCTGCCGCAGCCGCTGCCGCTGCCGCCGCCGCTGCCCCCGCCGCTGCCCCCGCCGCTGCCCCCGCCGACGCTGCCACAGTCGCAGCCGCTGCTGATGGAGGGACCTTCGTCGTGCCAGCCAGCATAGAGAAATCCTTCTCGGACAGGGAATGGAGGGGAAACGGAGCCGTTGCTGCCGAGATGGGCGACATCCGTGCGGATATCCTGAGGATGTCCCACGTAGCGAGCCCTACCGTGAGCATTAAGACGCAGTTGTTGGCAAACCGCTACGAGGAGGTCGTCGGAGCCCTGCTGATCCGCATCGGAGTGCTGGAGGATCGCTTGAAGAGGCAGACACCGGTCGCCTCGGCCGCCTCATATGCAGCCACCGCTGCTAGAGGCGCGCACCTAGTCGCCTCACCTGCTGCCCCTGTTGCCCCCCTTGCCCCCGTACCCGCACCGCGGAAGATTCGGGAGACATGGTCGGCTGTCGTTGCGTGCGACGACCCGGCCCTGTCAGGCAGGCAAATCGCTGAGAAGATCCGCAAGGAGGTAGCGCCCGCTCTGGGCGTACGAGTACACGAGGTGCGTGAGCTGAAGCGGGGCGGCGCGATCATTCGCACGCCTTCGCAGGCGGAGATGACGAAGGTCGTCGCCTCCGCAAAGTTCGCCGAGGTGGGCCTGAAGGTGTCGAGGAACACCGCTGCGAAGCCGCGTGTTACGGTCCAGGATGTGGACACCTCCGTGGGACCGGACGAGTTTATGATGGAGCTCAGGGAGAAGAACTTCGAAGAGATGAGCCTCAAGGAGTTCCAGAAGGCGGTTGTCCTGGCGACCAAGCCCTGGTCAGCTGCTGACGGTGCCACAATCAATGTGACGCTGGAGGTAGACGACCAGGCGCTGGCCGTTCTCGAGGGCGGGAGAGTATACATTAAGTGGTTTTCCTACCGCTGCCGCTCTCAGGTGCGACCTACGCGTGCCACCGATGCCTTGGCTTTGACCACAAGGTCAATGAGTGTCGGTACGCCCGAGAGAAGCAGGTCTGCCGCCAGTGCGGACAGAACGACCACGTCGCGGCGAAGTGCAGAAATGCGGTGGACTGCCGCAACTGCCGTCACAAGGGTATGCCCTCGGGGCATTATATGCTTTCGGGTGGCTGCCCGATATACGGCGCGCTGCTAGCCAGGGTGCAAGCTAGACATTGATAATGTTTAGCTTCATCCAAGCGAATTGTGGTCGAGGCCGTTGCGCTGTCATCGAGCTTGCCAAGCAGATGAGAGATGCTGGCCACCTGTTCGCACTAGTCCAGGAGCCCTACGTGGACGCTGGCAAGCGACTCACTGGACTGCCTGGAGGAATGAGGATATTCGCCGATAGGAGGAAGAAAGCTGCCATCATCGTGGACGACCCATCTGCCATCTGCATGCCCATCGAGGCTTTGACGACGGACTACGGAGTGTGCGTGAGTGTCACAGGAAGATATGGCACAATCTTTCTGGCCTCCGTATACTGCCAGCATCTAGCTGCTCTGGAGCCCTACACTGACTACCTGGATACGGTTCTGCTATTAGCTAGCAGAACACCGACAATCCTCGGACTTGATGCTAACGCAGTCTCCCCTATGTGGTTCAGCAAATCCCCAGACAACTCTGGAGACCGCCTGAACCGCGAACGGGGACAGCTCATGAACGAGTGGATAATCGCAAGCGGTGGCCAGTGTACTGAATACGGCCAGCCAGGTGTTCACGTTCGATAATCACCGCTCTAGAAGTGATATCGACGTGACCTTCGCCAACGAAGCGGCGCGAGTATGGGCAACCTACGATTGGGAGAGTTGACTTCTGGGAGCTGAGTGACCACAACATTATCACCTGTTGAGGTTACTCCAGATCCGAGCAGTACCGTTGAGAGCCTAGCTCCGGTACCGCAATGGAAGCTCTCCAATGCAAGTTGGCGAAGATTCAGTGTAGAGTTAAGGAGTGCAGCACAGAGTCTCGAGGAACTGGAGGAATCGCCGTTGGACGACCATTGTGTCTGCCCTTCGCTCCATCGTACACGAATGTGTGCGACAGGGTGATAGGGCGCAGGATACCTGCAGCGAGGGGAAACGTAATATGGTGGAATCCTGAGCTGAGTACCAAGCGCCAAGAGGTCCGGAGACTGAGGCGTAGGCTGCAGGCAGCTCGCCGGAGTGGCACCGACGATGCTGAGCAACTTGCCGCTGGACTGAGATTTGCCTCAGGCCAGTACAAGAAGCTTATCTTGACGACAAAGGAGGCAAAACTGGCGGGACTTCGTGGGACGGCACAAGGATGATCCATGGGGGCACGTATACCGAATATGCCGAGGCCGGAAAGAAGACAGCCGAATCTCGGATGTCTCCGGTTCGAACGGCGCGCTTTCCGTAACTTGGCACGATCTGCGCAAAGTGTGCTTCCTCCGCACACTTTTTCCCTGTTGCGGAGTCGACGACACGAGAAGACATACCCCCTGGTGCCCCACCGATCCTCGAAGCCTTCGATGGTGGCAACCAGCGTCGCGAGGCTGAGAAGCCGGCGATCGCCGGGTATGGATGGCATCACGGGCGGTATTGTCAAGGAGGTATGGCGTGCCATCCCTCAGCACCTGACGAAGCTGTACTCTCGGTGCATCTCGGAAGGATACTTTCCGGCCGAGTGGAAGCAACCCGAGAGTGATACCGCTGGTAAAGGGGCCAGATAAGGACAGGAGCGATCCTGCCTCTTATCGCGGCATATGCCTTTTGCCAGTGTTCGGAAAGGCGCTTGAGGGAATCATGGTGAATCGGCTGAAGGATGTGCTACCGGATGGCTGCAGATGGCAATTCGGATTCAGGCCTGGACGCTGCGTGGAGGATGCGTGGATGCACGCCAAAAACACCGTCGCCAACAGTCGCGAGAGGAGGGTCCTTGGAATCTTTGTCGATTTCAAGGGAGCCTTCGACAACGTGGAGTGGAGTGCGGTGCTGGATCGGCTTGGTCGACGTAGGCTGTCGAGAAATCGACTTGTGGAAAAGCTATTTTTCCGGCCGTAGCGCAAGCATCATCAGCAGGTATGAAGCAGCCACAGTTGCGGTTACACGGGGCTGCCCGCAAGGGTCCGTCAGTGGTCCATTTATTTGGAATTTACTGATGGATGTGCTGCTTCAGCGCTTGGAGCCACATTGTGCTCTGAGCGCGTTTGCAGATGATCTTCTGCTTTTCGTCGACGGGAATTCCCGTGCCGATCTGGAGCGGAAGGGCGAGCAGTTGATGGACATCGTGGGAGCCTGGGGAGCTGAGGTTGGAGTGAGTGTGTCAACCAGCAAGACGGCAATAATGTTGCTGAAAGGACAGCTTTCACGCACGAGGAGACCGACGGTACGGTTTGCTGGAGCAAGCCTGCCTTACGTCACCAAATGCCGGTACCTTGGCATCTTAGTCGGCGAGCGGTTGAGTTTTCTCCCGCATATCTCTGCTCTCAGAGATCGGCTGGCTGGAGTTGCCGGAGGACTAGCGCGGGTGCTTCGAGTCGATTGGGGGCTCAGCTCCCGTGCTAAGAGGACGATTTACAGCGGACTCATGGTCCCCTGTGCACTCTTTGGTGCCCTCGGTCTGGTACAAGGCGGCGAGTAGGGGCAAGTCCCTTAAACTCCTCACCTCGTGCCAGAGGTCCATCCTTTTAGGATGCCTACCGGTATGCCGCACAGTGTCCACGGTGGCACTGCAGGTGCTTGCTGGTGCTCCTCCAATGGATCTGGATGCTCACAGGATCGCCGTGAAGTTCAAGCTGAGGAAGGATGTCCCCCTGGATGAGAGCGACTGGCTCCACGGACAGGACCTGTCCGTGTTGGACTGGAAAGCTAAGATGGCGCTGCTAGACGAACGTCTGCTAAATGAGTGGCAACTCAGATGGGATCGCGCGGAACACGGCTCCGTGACTCGCGAGTTTTTCCCAGAGGCAGCGTTCGTCTACAAGAGGAAAGACTTTGTCTTTACCCTCAAAGCCGGATTCTTGCTGACAGGACACGGGTCGATGAACGCATTTCTGCAAGGCAGGACCCTCAGCACCACGACCGCATGCTCATGTGGCGTGGCAAGAGAGGACTGGCGCCACATACTGTGTGAATGCCGCCTGTACAACGATTTGCGGGACCTGGATGCCCTTGGAGTCGTTCGAGACCAGGGAAGATGGATCGTCGCGGGAGTAGTCGAGACCCCAGAACGGATGCGTCTCCTAGGAGTTTTTGCCGATGCTGCCTTCTCGAGGCGAAGGATGGATGCGACGAGGGAGGAACCACAGGCGCCGGGACGTTAGTCCCACACCTCTTTTGCCGTGTGGTAGCGGCGAAGAATACTGCCACAGCCTGCCATAGCTTGTCGTAGGAGGCGACTAATATGGCAATGGTTGCCCTCATCCGAGCTTGTCGGAGCTGAAGGGGTGAGGCTCACCGAGCCTGTAATTTCGGTACCACGGGTTGAGCAGCTCCAAGGCTGCTCATTGAGGTTGGCCCCCTTGTGGGAGTATCGTGGTGGCTGTGGTTGACACCTATATCGCGGGTAGAGTCCTCGGGCTCGACGTGGATGTTGCGTTATACAACTCGGGTGCTGTGACCCACAGAACAGTAGAGATTTTAGATAGATCTCGCCCCTACGCAAGGGGGAGTGCTTGCCCGACAAGTAAGTACTCGAATTGCTACTGGGGTGGATGCTATGTACATAGCTATAGCTTCTAGTCCGGGGCGTTGGTCTGGCGCTTAACCTAGACCCGTGCATTATATACTCACTTGTGGGTATATTAGAATGCCGTGGTTGTAATCCCTTCATTGTGGAACACGCCACGTAAAACAAGTTCGGAGGGATCCGAGACACACCTGTCCCTATCTACTATCTAGCGAAACCACAGCCAAGGGAACGGGCTTGGAATAATTAGCGGGGAAAGAAGACCCTTTTGAGCTTGACTCTAATCTGGCAGTGTAAGGAGACATAAGAGGTGTAGAATAAGTGGGAGATATTAGACTTCGGTTTGGTATCGCCAATGAAATACCACTACTCTTATTGTTTCCTTACTTACTTGATTAAATGGAACGTGTATCATTTCCTAGCCATTATACGGATATATTTATTATATCTTATGGTATTGGGTTTTGATGCAAGCTTCTTGATCAAAGTATCACGAGTTTGTTATATAATCGCAAACAAATTCTTTAATAAAACGGTGCATTTATGTATTTTTGATTTGAAAATTTGGTATAACTCCAATTACTCAGGTATGATCCAATTCAAGGACATTGCCAGGTAGGGAGTTTGACTGGGGCGGTACATCTCTCAAATAATAACGGAGGTGTCCCAAGGCCAGCTCAGTGCGGACAGAAACCACACATAGAGCAAAAGGGCAAATGCTGACTTGATCTCGGTGTTCAGTACACACAGGGACAGCAAAAGCTCGGCCTATCGATCCTTTTGGTTTAAAGAGTTTTTAACAAGAGGTGTCAGAAAAGTTACCATAGGGATAACTGGCTTGTGGCGGCCAAGCGTTCATAGCGACGTCGCTTTTTGATCCTTCGATGTCGGCTCTTCCTATCATTGTGAAGCAAAATTCACCAAGCGTTGGATTGTTCACCCATGCAAGGGAACGTGAGCTGGGTTTAGACCGTCGTGAGACAGGTTAGTTTTACCCTACTAATGACAAAACGTTGTTGCGACAGCATTCCTGCGTAGTACGAGAGGAACCGCAGGTACGGACCAATGGCACAATACTTGTTCGAGCGAACAGTGGTATGACGCTACGTCCGTTGGATTATGCCTGAACGCCTCTAAGGTCGTATCCGTGCTGGACTGCAATGATAAATAAGGGGCAATTTGCATTGTATGGCTTCTAAACCATTTAAAGTTTATAATTTACTTTATAAACGACAATGGATGTGATGCCAATGTAATTTGTAACATAGTAAATTGGGAGGATCTTTGATCACCTGATGCCGCGCTAGTTACATATAAAAGCATTATTTAATACAATGACAAAGCCTAGAATCAATTGTAACGACTTTTGTAACAGGCAAGGTGTTGTAAGTGGTTGAGCAGCTGCCATACTGCGATCCACTGAAGCTTATCCTTTGCTTGATGATTCGATAATAAAGATGTTGCAAGCGGGCATAATCATTATGCTTGCTTGCAGCATCGCACGCCACTTTGTTTGTGGTGTGTAAGGTAGGGAAGAAGAAATATAAAAGACCTAAATTGGAAACATCAATATATAAGTAAATATTGAACAAACAAAATGTATCGTCATCTTATTAGTGACGCGATGATAAAGTGGCAAACATATTCCATGTATAAATATTCCTATGGTATTAAAATTCAAGTAAAGAGGACATATATAAAAGTTTGTATATATGGTTCATTCAATGGTAGCAGCGGTTGGTTGGTTGGTGTCTGCTCCTCTTATTGTTCAAACTTATGTTATGGTAGCAAGTCTATATCGTCATATTATTAGTGACGCGAAAAAGTAGTGGCAAAACATATTCCATGTATAAATAAATATTCCTATGGTATTGAAATTCAAGTAAAGAGGCCATTCAAGTAAAGAGGACTTATATAAATATAAGTATATATAATGGTAGCAGCGCGGTTGGTTGGTTGGTGTGTCTGCTCCTCTTATTGTTCAAAACTTATGTTATGGTAGCAAGACTGTATCGTCATATTATTAGTGACGCGAAAAAGTAGTGGCAAAACATATTCCATGTATAAATATTCCTATGGTATTGAAATTCAACTAAAGAGGACATATAAAATTACTATCAATGGTAGCAGTGGTTGGTTGGTTGGTGGTTGGTTGGCGGCTGCTCCTATTATTGTTCAAGACTTATGTTATGGTAGCAAGTCTGTATCGTCATATTAATTATTAGTGACGCGAAAAAGTAGTGGAAATCATATTCCATGTATAAATAGATTCCTATGGTAATGAAATTTTCAAGTAAAGAGAGGACCATTCAAGTAAGAGGACATATAAAAAGTAAGTATATGTTCCTCCAATGGTAGCAGTGGTTGGTTGGTTGGCGGCTGATCCTCTTATTGTTCAAAACTTATTTTATCAATATGAGTTTGGCAATACAATAAAGAAGACCAATCTAATCCATATAAAACTAAATGTATTATATGGATATGCTTAGGAAACCCATATATTCATAAAAAAAAATTATGTATAGAAAATTATACATATATCTTTTATATAAATGAATCGTATGGATATCGCCTTATGGTAGGTATAATAACTTTTTAAGGCATAATAATGTATAATATAGAAAATATACATTGAAATATAAATGCATTTTTATAGATATGGCGGCATATAAGTGCCATATACACAAGAATAAATAATAGAATTTACCAATATATAATTAAAATGAGATATATAAACCTAGTGAGGGGCTGCACTAGTATATGAATCGTATGGATATGGCTTATAGGTATAATACCTATAAGGCATAATAATGTATAATATAATAAATATAAAATTAAGATATGAATGAATTATATAAATATGGCATAGAAATGCCATATACATACATAAGAATAAATGGTAGAATTTTACCCATATATCACTGAAACACGATATATAAACCTAATGATAGCTGGCACTAGTACTGTAAACATGCACGCAATAGTGCGTGGGGTAAAAACTACTATAGGGAGGTGGTCGTTGGCGGGCCCCTCCTCGTATTGGTCAAAACTTATGTTATGCATATGAATTTGTCAATACTATATAGAACGCCAAGCATATCCATATAAACTATGGATATGCATAGAAATCCATACAAAAGTAAAAAAAAATTATGTATAGAAAAATATACATATATTTATATAAGTGAATCGTATGGATATGGCTTATAGGTATAATACCTATAAGGCATAATAATGTATAACAAGTAAATATACATTGAAATGTGAATGCATTGTATGGATATGGCATATAAATGCCATATATATAGAAATAAATTGTATATCAATGATATAACAATTATAAACCTAGTGAGGGGCGGCACTAGTGAATGAATCGTATGGATATGGCTTATAGGTATAATACCTATAAGGCATAATAATGTATAATATAATAAATATACATTAAGATATGAATGGATTGTATAAATATGGCATAGAAATGCCATATACATAAGAATAAATGGTAGAATTTACCCATATATCACTGAAACACGATATATAAACCTAGTGATAGCTGGCACTAGTACTGTAAACAGGCACGCAATAGTGCGTGGGGTAAAAAACTACTATAGGGAGGTGGTCGTTGGCGGGCCCCTCCTCGTATTGGTCAAAACTTATGTTATGCATATGAATTTGTCAATACTATATAGAACGCCAAGCATATCCATATAAACTATGGATATGCATAGAAATCCATACAAAAGTAAAAAAAAATTATGTATAGAAAAATATACATATATTTATATAAGTGAATCGTATGGATATGGCTTATAGGTATAATACCTATAAGGCATAATAATGTATAACAAGTAAATATACATTGAAATGTGAATGCATTGTATGGATATGGCATATAAATGCCATATATATAGAAATAAATTGTATATCAATGATATAACAATTATAAACCTAGTGAGGGGCGGCACTAGTGAATGAATCGTATGGATATGGCTTATAGGTATAATACCTATAAGGCATAATAATGTATAATATAATAAATATACATTAAGATATGAATGGATTGTATAAATATGGCATAGAAATGCCATATACATAAGAATAAATGGTAGAATTTACCCATATATCACTGAAACACGATATATAAACCTAGTGATAGCTGGCACTAGTACTGTAAACAGGCACGCAATAGTGCGTGGGGTAAAAAACTACTATAGGGAGGTGGTCGTTGGCGGGCCCCTCCTCGTATTGGTCAAAACTTATGTTATGCATATGAATTTGTCAATACTATATAGAACGCCAAGCATATCCATATAAACTATGGATATGCATAGAAAACCATACAAAAGTAAAAAAAAATTATGTATAGAAAAATATACATATATTTATATAAGTGAATCGTATGGATATGGCTTATAGGTATAATACCTATAAGGCATAATAATGTATAACAAGTAAATATACATTGAAATGTGAATGCATTGTATGGATATGGCATATAAATGCCATATATATAGAAATAAATTGTATATCAATGATATAACAATTATAAACCTAGTGAGGGGCGGCACTAGTGAATGAATCGTATGGATATGGCTTATAGGTATAATACCTATAAGGCATAATAATGTATAATATAATAAATATACATTAAGATATGAATGGATTGTATAAATATGGCATAGAAATGCCATATACATAAGAATAAATGGTAGAATTACCCATATATCACTGAAACACGATATATAAACCTAGTGATAGCTGGCACTAGTACTGTAAACAGGCACGCAATAGTGCGTGGGGTAAAAAACTACTATAGGGAGGTGGTCGTTGGCGGGCCCCTCCTCGTATTGGTCAAAACTTATGTTATGCATATGAATTTGTCAATACTATATAGAACGCCAAGGCATATCCATATAAACTATGGATATGCAATAGAAAACCATACAAAAGTAAAAAAAAAATTATGTATAGAAAAATATACATATATTTATATAAGTGAATCGTATGGATATGGCTTATAGGTATAATACCTATAAGGCATAATAATGTATAACAAGTAAATATACATTGAAATGTGAATGCATTGTATGGATATGGCATATAAATGCCATATATATAGAAATAAATTGTATATCAATGATATAACAATTATAAACCTAGTGAGGGGCGGCACTAGTGAATGAATCGTATGGATATGGCTTATAGGTATAATACCTATAAGGCATAATAATGTATAATATAATAAATATACATTAAGATATGAATGGATTGTATAAATATGGCATAGAAATGCCATATACATAAGAATAAATGGTAGAATTTACCCATATATCACTGAAACACGATATATAAACCTAGTGATAGCTGGCACTAGTACTGTAAACAGGCACGCAATAGTGCGTGGGGTAAAAAACTACTATAGGGAGGTGGTCGTTGGCGGGCCCCTCCTCGTATTGGTCAAAACTTATGTTATGCATATGAATTTGTCAATACTATATAGAACGCCAAGCATATCCATATAAACTATGGATATGCATAGAAATCCATACAAAAGTAAAAAAAAATTATGTATAGAAAAATATACATATATTTATATAAGTGAATCGTATGGATATGGCTTATAGGTATAATACCTATAAGGCATAATAATGTATAACAAGTAAATATACATTGAAATGTGAATGCATTGTATGGATATGGCATATAAATGCCATATATATAGAAATAAATTGTATATCAATGATATAACAATTATAAACCTAGTGAGGGGCGGCACTAGTGAATGAATCGTATGGATATGGCTTATAGGTATAATACCTATAAGGCATAATAATGTATAATATAATAAATATACATTAAGATATGAATGGATTGTATAAATATGGCATAGAAATGCCATATACATAAGAATAAATGGTAGAATTTACCCATATATCACTGAAACACGATATATAAACCTAGTGATAGCTGGCACTAGTACTGTAAACAGGCACGCAATAGTGCGTGGGGTAAAAAACTACTATAGGGAGGTGGTCGTTGGCGGGCCCCTCCTCGTATTGGTCAAAACTTATGTTATGCATATGAATTTGTCAATACTATATAGAACGCCAAGCATATCCATATAAACTATGGATATGCATAGAAAACCATACAAAAGTAAAAAAAAATTATGTATAGAAAAATATACATATATTTATATAAGTGAATCGTATGGATATGGCTTATAGGTATAATACCTATAAGGCATAATAATGTATAACAAGTAAATATACATTGAAATGTGAATGCATTGTATGGATATGGCATATAAATGCCATATATATAGAAATAAATTGTATATCAATGATATAACAATTATAAACCTAGTGAGGGGCGGCACTAGTGAATGAATCGTATGGATATGGCTTATAGGTATAATACCTATAAGGCATAATAATGTATAATATAATAAATATACATTAAGATATGAATGGATTGTATAAATATGGCATAGAATGCCATATACATAAGAATAAATGGTAGAATTTACCCATATATCACTGAAACACGATATATAAACCTAGTGATAGCTGGCACTAGTACTGTAAACAGGCACGCAATAGTGCGTGGGGTAAAAAACTACTATAGGGAGGTGGTCGTTGGCGGCCCCTCCTCGTATTGGTCAAAACTTATGTTATGCATATGAATTTGTCAATACTATATAGAACGCCAAGCATATCCATATAAACTATGGATATGCATAGAAAACCATACAAAAGTAAAAAAAATTATGTATAGAAAAATATACATATATTTATATAAGTGAATCGTATGGATATGGCTTATAGGTATAATACCTATAAGGCATAATAATGTATAACAAGTAAATATACATTGAAATGTGAATGCATTGTATGGATATGGCATATAAATGCCATATATATAGAAATAAATTGTATATCAATGATATAACAATTATAAACCTAGTGAGGGGCGGCACTAGTGAATGAATCGTATGGATATGGCTTATAGGTATAATACCTATAAGGCATAATAATGTATAATATAATAAATATACATTAAGATATGAATGGATTGTATAAATATGGCATAGAAATGCCATATACATAAGAATAAATGGTAGAATTTACCCATATATCACTGAAACACGATATATAAACCTAGTGATAGCTGGCACTAGTACTGTAAACAGGCACGCAATAGTGCGTGGGGTAAAAAACTACTATAGGGAGGTGGTCGTTGGCGGGCCCCTCCTCGTATTGGTCAAAACTTATGTTATGCATATGAATTTGTCAATACTATATAGAACGCCAAGCATATCCATATAAACTATGGATATGCATAGAAATCCATACAAAAGTAAAAAAAAATTATGTATAGAAAAAAATATACATATATTTATATAAGTGAATCGTATGGATATGGCTTATAGGTATAATACCTATAAGGCATAATAATGTATAACAAGTAAATATACATTGAAATGTGAATGCATTGTATGGATATGGCATATAAATGCCATATATATAGAAATAAATTGTATATCAATGATATAACAATTATAAACCTAGTGAGGGGCGGCACTAGTGAATGAATCGTATGGATATGGCTTATAGGTATAATACCTATAAGGCATAATAATGTATAATATAATAAATATACATTAAGATATGAATGGATTGTATAAATATGGCATAGAAATGCCATATACATAAGAATAAATGGTAGAATTTACCCATATATCACTGAAACACGATATATAAACCTAGTGATAGCTGGCACTAGTACTGTAAACAGGCACGCAATAGTGCGTGGGGTAAAAAACTACTATAGGGAGGTGGTCGTTGGCGGGCCCCTCCTCGTATTGGTCAAAACTTATGTTATGCATATGAATTTGTCAATACTATATAGAACGCCAAGCATATCCATATAAACTATGGATATGCATAGAAATCCATACAAAAATAAAAAAAAATTATGTATAGAAAAATATACATATATTTATATAAGTGAATCGTATGGATATGGCTTATAGGTATAATACCTATAAGGCATAATAATGTATAACAAGTAAATATACATTGAAATGTGAATGCATTGTATGGATATGGCATATAAATGCCATATATATAGAAATAAATTGTATATCAATGATATAACAATTATAAACCTAGTGAGGGGCGGCACTAGTGAATGAATCGTATGGATATGGCTTATAGGTATAATACCTATAAGGCATAATAATGTATAATATAATAAATATACATTAAGATATGAATGGATTGTATAAATATGGCATAGAAATGCCATATACATAAGAATAAATGGTAGAATTTACCCATATATCACTGAAACATGATATATAAACCTAGTGATAGCTGGCACTAGTACTGTAAACAGGCACGCAGTAGTGCGTGGGGTAAAAAACTACTATAGGGAGGTGGTCGTTGGCGGGCCCCTCCTCGTATTGGTCAAAACTTATGTTATGCGTAAACATATGATTTTGTCAATACTATAAAGAAAACTTGTTTTGTACATACAAA
>NW_023665494.1:10000-20000 GCF_014743375.2 Drosophila subpulchrella | reverse complement strand
TCATCATTAAAATTGTAATATTTAAACAATATTATGATAATAGTGTGCATTTTTTCCATATAAGGACATTGTAATCTATTAGCATACAAAATTTATCATAAAATATAACTTATAGTTTATTCAAATTAATTTGCTTGCATTTTAACACAGAATAAATGTTATTAATTTGATAAAGTGCTGATAGATTTATATGAATACAGTGCGTTAATTTTTCGGAATTATATAATGGCATAATTATCATTGATTTTTGTGTTTATTATATGCACTTGTATGATTAACAATGCGAAAGATTCAGGATACCTTCGGGACCCGTCTTGAAACACGGACCAAGGAGTCTAACATATGTGCAAGTTATTGGGATATAAACCTAATAGCGTAATTAACTTGACTAATAATGGGATTAGTTTTTTAACTATTTATAGCTAATTAACACAATCCCGGGGCGTTCTATATAGTTATGTATAATGATATTTATATTATTTATGCCTCTAACTGGAACGTACCTTGAGCATATATGCTGTGACCCGAAAGATGGTGAACTATACTTGATCAGGTTGAAGTCAGGGGAAACCCTGATGGAAGACCGAAACAGTTCTGACGTGCAAATCGATTGTCAGAATTGAGTATAGGGGCGAAAGACCAATCGAACCATCTAGTAGCTGGTTCCTTCCGAAGTTTCCCTCAGGATAGCTGGTGCATTTTAATGTTATATAAAATAATCTTATCTGGTAAAGCGAATGATTAGAGGCCTTAGGGTCGAAACGATCTTAACCTATTCTCAAACTTTAAATGGGTAAGAACCTTAACTTTCTTGATATGAAGTTCAAGGTTATGATATAATGTGCCCAGTGGGCCACTTTTGGTAAGCAGAACTGGCGCTGTGGGATGAACCAAACGTAATGTTACGGTGCCCAAATTAACAACTCATGCAGATACCATGAAAGGCGTTGGTTGCTTAAAACAGCAGGACGGTGATCATGGAAGTCGAAATCCGCTAAGGAGTGTGTAACAACTCACCTGCCGAAGCAACTAGCCCTTAAAATGGATGGCGCTTAAGTTGTATACCTATACATTACCGCTAAAGTAGATGATTTATATTACTTGTGATATAAATTTTGAAACTTTAGTGAGTAGGAAGGTACAATGGTATGCGTAGAAGTGTTTGGCGTAAGCCTGCATGGAGCTGCCATTGGTACAGATCTTGGTGGTAGTAGCAAATAATCGAATGAGACCTTGGAGGACTGAAGTGGAGAAGGGTTTCGTGTGAACAGTGGTTGATCACGAGTTAGTCGGTCCTAAGTTCAAGGCGAAAGCCGAAAATTTTCAAGTAAAACACAAATGCCATACAAATATAATTATATTATATAAATCAAGCTAATTAATATACTTGAATAATTTTGAACGAAAGGGAATACGGTTCCAATTCCGTAACCTGTTGAGTATCCGTTTGTTATTAAATATGGGCCTCGTGCTCATCCTGGCAACAGGAACGACCATAAAGAAGCCGTCGAGAGATATCGGAAGAGTTTTCTTTTCTGTTTTATAGCCGTACTACCATGGAAGTCTTTCGCAGAGAGATATGGTAGATGGGCTAGAAGAGCATGACATATACTGTTGTGTCGATATTTTCTCCTCGGACCTTGAAAATTTATGGTGGGGACACGCAAACTTCTCAACAGGCCGTACCAATATCCGCAGCTGGTCTCCAAGGTGAAGAGTCTCTAGTCGATAGAATAATGTAGGTAAGGGAAGTCGGCAAATTAGATCCGTAACTTCGGGATAAGGATTGGCTCTGAAGATTGAGATAGTCGGGCTTGATTGGGAAACAATAACATGGTTTATGTGCTCGTTCTGGGTAAATAGAGTGTCTGGCATTTATGTTGGTCACTTGTTCCCCGGATAGTTTAGTTACGTAGCCAATTGTGGAACTTTCTTGCTAAAATTTTTAAGAATACTAATTGGGTTAAACCAATTAGTTCTTATTAATTATAACGATTATCAATTAACAATCAATTCAGAACTGGCACGGACTTGGGGAATCCGACTGTCTAATTAAAACAAAGCATTGTGATGGCCCTAGCGGGTGTTGACACAATGTGATTTCTGCCCAGTGCTCTGAATGTCAAAGTGAAGAAATTCAAGTAAGCGCGGGTCAACGGCGGGAGTAACTATGACTCTCTTAAGGTAGCCAAATGCCTCGTCATCTAATTAGTGACGCGCATGAATGGATTAACGAGATTCCTACTGTCCCTATCTACTATCTAGCGAAACCACAGCCAAGGGAACGGGCTTGGAATAATTAGCGGGGAAAGAAGACCCTTTTGAGCTTGACTCTAATCTGGCAGTGTAAGGAGACATAAGAGGTGTAGAATAAGTGGGAGATATTAGACTTCGGTTTGGTATCGCCAATGAAATACCACTACTCTTATTGTTTCCTTACTTACTTGATTAAATGGAACGTGTATCATTTCCTAGCCATTATACGGATATATTTATTATATCTTATGGTATTGGGTTTTGATGCAAGCTTCTTGATCAAAGTATCACGAGTTTGTTATATAATCGCAAACAAATTCTTTAATAAAACGGTGCATTTATGTATTTTTGATTTGAAAATTTGGTATAACTCCAATTACTCAGGTATGATCCAATTCAAGGACATTGCCAGGTAGGGAGTTTGACTGGGGCGGTACATCTCTCAAATAATAACGGAGGTGTCCCAAGGCCAGCTCAGTGCGGACAGAAACCACACATAGAGCAAAAGGGCAAATGCTGACTTGATCTCGGTGTTCAGTACACACAGGGACAGCAAAAGCTCGGCCTATCGATCCTTTTGGTTTAAAGAGTTTTTAACAAGAGGTGTCAGAAAAGTTACCATAGGGATAACTGGCTTGTGGCGGCCAAGCGTTCATAGCGACGTCGCTTTTTGATCCTTCGATGTCGGCTCTTCCTATCATTGTGAAGCAAAATTCACCAAGCGTTGGATTGTTCACCCATGCAAGGGAACGTGAGCTGGGTTTAGACCGTCGTGAGACAGGTTAGTTTTACCCTACTAATGACAAAACGTTGTTGCGACAGCATTCCTGCGTAGTACGAGAGGAACCGCAGGTACGGACCAATGGCACAATACTTGTTCGAGCGAACAGTGGTATGACGCTACGTCCGTTGGATTATGCCTGAACGCCTCTAAGGTCGTATCCGTGCTGGACTGCAATGATAAATAAGGGGCAATTTGCATTGTATGGCTTCTAAACCATTTAAAGTTTATAATTTACTTTATAAACGACAATGGATGTGATGCCAATGTAATTTGTAACATAGTAAATTGGGAGGATCTTTGATCACCTGATGCCGCGCTAGTTACATATAAAAGCATTATTTAATACAATGACAAAGCCTAGAATCAATTGTAAACGACTTTTGTAACAGGCAAGGTGTTGTAAGTGGTTGAGCAGCTGCCATACTGCGATCCACTGAAGCTTATCCTTTGCTTGATGATTCGATAATAAAGATGTTGCAAGCGGGCATAATCATTATGCTTGCTTGCAGCATCGCACGCCACTTTGTTTGTGGTGTGTAAGGTAGGGAAGAAGAAATATAAAAGACCTAAATTGGAAACATCAATATATAAGTAAATATTGAACAAACAAAATGTATCGTCATCTTATTAGTGACGCGATGATAAAGTGGCAAACATATTCCATGTATAAATATTCCTATGGTATTAAAATTCAAGTAAAGAGGACATATATAAAAGTTTGTATATATGGTTCATTCAATGGTAGCAGCGGTTGGTTGGTTGGTGTCTGCTCCTCTTATTGTTCAAAACTTATGTTATGGTAGCAAGTCTATATCGTCATATTATTAGTGACGCGAAAAAGTAGTGGCAAAACATATTCCATGTATAAATAAATATTCCTATGGTATTGAAATTCAAGTAAAGAGGCCATTCAAGTAAAGAGGACTTATATAAATATAAGTATATATAATGGTAGCAGCGCGGTTGGTTGGTTGGTGTGTCTGCTCCTCTTATTGTTCAAAACTTATGTTATGGTAGCAAGACTGTATCGTCATATTATTAGTGACGCGAAAAAGTAGTGGCAAAACATATTCCATGTATAAATATTCCTATGGTATTGAAATTCAACTAAAGAGGACATATAAAATTACTATCAATGGTAGCAGTGGTTGGTTGGTTGGTGGTTGGTTGGCGGCTGCTCCTATTATTGTTCAAGACTTATGTTATGGTAGCAAGTCTGTATCGTCATATTAATTATTAGTGACGCGAAAAAGTAGTGGAAATCATATTCCATGTATAAATAGATTCCTATGGTAATGAAATTTTCAAGTAAAGAGAGGACCATTCAAGTAAGAGGACATATAAAAAGTAAGTATATGTTCCTCCAATGGTAGCAGTGGTTGGTTGGTTGGCGGCTGATCCTCTTATTGTTCAAAACTTATTTTATCAATATGAGTTTGGCAATACAATAAAGAAGACCAATCTAATCCATATAAAACTAAATGTATTATATGGATATGCTTAGGAAACCCATATATTCATAAAAAAAAATTATGTATAGAAAATTATACATATATCTTTTATATAAATGAATCGTATGGATATCGCCTTATGGTAGGTATAATAACTTTTTAAGGCATAATAATGTATAATATAGAAAATATACATTGAAATATAAATGCATTTTTATAGATATGGCGGCATATAAGTGCCATATACACAAGAATAAATAATAGAATTTACCAATATATAATTAAAATGAGATATATAAACCTAGTGAGGGGCTGCACTAGTATATGAATCGTATGGATATGGCTTATAGGTATAATACCTATAAGGCATAATAATGTATAATATAATAAATATAAATTAAGATATGAATGAATTATATAAATATGGCATAGAAATGCCATATACATACATAAGAATAAATGGTAGAATTTACCCATATATCACTGAAACACGATATATAAACCTAATGATAGCTGGCACTAGTACTGTAAACATGCACGCAATAGTGCGTGGGGTAAAAAACTACTATAGGGAGGTGGTCGTTGGCGGGCCCCTCCTCGTATTGGTCAAAACTTATGTTATGCATATGAATTTGTCAATACTATATAGAACGCCAAGCATATCCATATAAACTATGGATATGCATAGAAATCCATACAAAAGTAAAAAAAAATTATGTATAGAAAAATATACATATATTTATATAAGTGAATCGTATGGATATGGCTTATAGGTATAATACCTATAAGGCATAATAATGTATAACAAGTAAATATACATTGAAATGTGAATGCATTGTATGGATATGGCATATAAATGCCATATATATAGAAATAAATTGTATATCAATGATATAACAATTATAAACCTAGTGAGGGGCGGCACTAGTGAATGAATCGTATGGATATGGCTTATAGGTATAATACCTATAAGGCATAATAATGTATAATATAATAAATATACATTAAGATATGAATGGATTGTATAAATATGGCATAGAAATGCCATATACATAAGAATAAATGGTAGAATTTACCCATATATCACTGAAACACGATATATAAACCTAGTGATAGCTGGCACTAGTACTGTAAACAGGCACGCAATAGTGCGTGGGGTAAAAAACTACTATAGGGAGGTGGTCGTTGGCGGGCCCCTCCTCGTATTGGTCAAAACTTATGTTATGCATATGAATTTGTCAATACTATATAGAACGCCAAGCATATCCATATAAACTATGGATATGCATAGAAATCCATACAAAAGTAAAAAAAAATTATGTATAGAAAAATATACATATATTTATATAAGTGAATCGTATGGATATGGCTTATAGGTATAATACCTATAAGGCATAATAATGTATAACAAGTAAATATACATTGAAATGTGAATGCATTGTATGGATATGGCATATAAATGCCATATATATAGAAATAAATTGTATATCAATGATATAACAATTATAAACCTAGTGAGGGGCGGCACTAGTGAATGAATCGTATGGATATGGCTTATAGGTATAATACCTATAAGGCATAATAATGTATAATATAATAAATATACATTAAGATATGAATGGATTGTATAAATATGGCATAGAAATGCCATATACATAAGAATAAATGGTAGAATTTACCCATATATCACTGAAACACGATATATAAACCTAGTGATAGCTGGCACTAGTACTGTAAACAGGCACGCAATAGTGCGTGGGGTAAAAAACTACTATAGGGAGGTGGTCGTTGGCGGGCCCCTCCTCGTATTGGTCAAAACTTATGTTATGCATATGAATTTGTCAATACTATATAGAACGCCAAGCATATCCATATAAACTATGGATATGCATAGAAAACCATACAAAAGTAAAAAAAAATTATGTATAGAAAAATATACATATATTTATATAAGTGAATCGTATGGATATGGCTTATAGGTATAATACCTATAAGGCATAATAATGTATAACAAGTAAATATACATTGAAATGTGAATGCATTGTATGGATATGGCATATAAATGCCATATATATAGAAATAAATTGTATATCAATGATATAACAATTATAAACCTAGTGAGGGGCGGCACTAGTGAATGAATCGTATGGATATGGCTTATAGGTATAATACCTATAAGGCATAATAATGTATAATATAATAAATATACATTAAGATATGAATGGATTGTATAAATATGGCATAGAAATGCCATATACATAAGAATAAATGGTAGAATTTACCCATATATCACTGAAACACGATATATAAACCTAGTGATAGCTGGCACTAGTACTGTAAACAGGCACGCAATAGTGCGTGGGGTAAAAAACTACTATAGGGAGGTGGTCGTTGGCGGGCCCCTCCTCGTATTGGTCAAAACTTATGTTATGCATATGAATTTGTCAATACTATATAGAACGCCAAGCATATCCATATAAACTATGGATATGCATAGAAAACCATACAAAAGTAAAAAAAAATTATGTATAGAAAAATATACATATATTTATATAAGTGAATCGTATGGATATGGCTTATAGGTATAATACCTATAAGGCATAATAATGTATAACAAGTAAATATACATTGAAATGTGAATGCATTGTATGGATATGGCATATAAATGCCATATATATAGAAATAAATTGTATATCAATGATATAACAATTATAAACCTAGTGAGGGGCGGCACTAGTGAATGAATCGTATGGATATGGCTTATAGGTATAATACCTATAAGGCATAATAATGTATAATATAATAAATATACATTAAGATATGAATGGATTGTATAAATATGGCATAGAAATGCCATATACATAAGAATAAATGGTAGAATTTACCCATATATCACTGAAACACGATATATAAACCTAGTGATAGCTGGCACTAGTACTGTAAACAGGCACGCAATAGTGCGTGGGGTAAAAAACTACTATAGGGAGGTGGTCGTTGGCGGGCCCCTCCTCGTATTGGTCAAAACTTATGTTATGCATATGAATTTGTCAATACTATATAGAACGCCAAGCATATCCATATAAACTATGGATATGCATAGAAAACCATACAAAAGTAAAAAAAAATTATGTATAGAAAAAAATATACATATATTTATATAAGTGAATCGTATGGATATGGCTTATAGGTATAATACCTATAAGGCATAATAATGTATAACAAGTAAATATACATTGAAATGTGAATGCATTGTATGGATATGGCATATAAATGCCATATATATAGAAATAAATTGTATATCAATGATATAACAATTATAAACCTAGTGAGGGGCGGCACTAGTGAATGAATCGTATGGATATGGCTTATAGGTATAATACCTATAAGGCATAATAATGTATAATATAATAAATATACATTAAGATATGAATGGATTGTATAAATATGGCATAGAAATGCCATATACATAAGAATAAATGGTAGAATTTACCCATATATCACTGAAACACGATATATAAACCTAGTGATAGCTGGCACTAGTACTGTAAACAGGCACGCAATAGTGCGTGGGGTAAAAAACTACTATAGGGAGGTGGTCGTTGGCGGGCCCCTCCTCGTATTGGTCAAAACTTATGTTATGCATATGAATTTGTCAATACTATATAGAACGCCAAGCATATCCATATAAACTATGGATATGCATAGAAATCCATACAAAAATAAAAAAAAATTATGTATAGAAAAATATACATATATTTATATAAGTGAATCGTATGGATATGGCTTATAGGTATAATACCTATAAGGCATAATAATGTATAACAAGTAAATATACATTGAAATGTGAATGCATTGTATGGATATGGCATATAAATGCCATATATATAGAAATAAATTGTATATCAATGATATAACAATTATAAACCTAGTGAGGGGCGGCACTAGTGAATGAATCGTATGGATATGGCTTATAGGTATAATACCTATAAGGCATAATAATGTATAATATAATAAATATACATTAAGATATGAATGGATTGTATAAATATGGCATAGAAATGCCATATACATAAGAATAAATGGTAGAATTTACCCATATATCACTGAAACATGATATATAAACCTAGTGATAGCTGGCACTAGTACTGTAAACAGGCACGCAGTAGTGCGTGGGGTAAAAAACTACTATAGGGAGGTGGTCGTTGGCGGGCCCCTCCTCGTATTGGTCAAAACTTATGTTATGCGTAAACATATGATTTTGTCAATACTATAAAGAAAACTTGTTTTGTACATACAAAACTAAATGAATTATATGGATATTGAAAAATAAATGGCATTATATCCATATAATGAAAATATACTTGTATTCTCTTATTATAAGAGAGAATACCGTATAGTTGGTTGGCAAAGACAATTGAAAATACCCGAATTGCAGATGATGGGTTCAAAAACTACTATAGGGTGGTGTAGCAAATAATATGAAGATGATATATCCATATAATGGATATACACTAGTATTCTCTTATTATAATAGAGAATACCATATAAATGGTTGGCAAAGACAATTGAAAATACCCGAATTGAAGTTGACGGGTTCAAAAACTATTATAGGGTGATGTAGCAAATAAAATAATGAAGATATATCCATATAATGGAATTATATGTGTATTCTCTTATTATATGAGAGAGTACCAAACGGTTGATTGGCAAAGACAATTGAAAATACCCGAATTAAAGATATTGGGTCCAAAAACTACTATAGGATGGTCAATGGGCCGGCCATCTACTATTGACGTGACAAAATACTGTCTGTCGGTAGAGAAGATATTAATCCGTCAAATTTGTTTCTTTATTCATTTATGAATATGAGACTTGGCTCCACGGTTAATATTTTAAGCCCAAAGATAATAATGTTGAAACAAAGGCCAAGGTTTCTATTATACATAGAATAACAAATTGTTTCCGAACTTTATCGTTAATCCAAATAAATAATTACAATTGAGGCAGGCTAATAATGATATATATTTTGTATTGATAATCTTGATATATATGTATATTGGTCTGCCATTATCACATACTGAGTTATGTGATAATTCCCTGCGGGGATAAATTAAAAGAGGTGTCCCTATATTAAAAGAAAATAATATATATATATATTATTTTTTCTAACGTACATATCATATATGCGCTCGGTTTTATATTATATATTACCAAAGAGTCTTATATGAATATATACAGATAAATTTTAAATTTATCATCAAAATACAAATGATTTAATTCAATATTTTATATTGGTTAAACAAAAATTGTACATGTGTGGATACAATAATGACGTATGTCGAACAAAAAAGATATTTTAGAATGAAATATGCAAATATAAAGAAAATTATTACGTATTACGAAAAAAAATATTGTGTTTTTAACATCAATAATTAAAAAACTTGTTATTATTAGTGGCGGAACAAGTATATATTGTGAAAACAACAAACGTATACGAATGCTATATAAA
>NW_023665494.1:0-7500 GCF_014743375.2 Drosophila subpulchrella | reverse complement strand
TACAGGTTAATGTTTTATATAAATTTCAATATATATCGCTAAAAAAAAGTATTAATACCGTAAATGCCATTTAAAAAATACTTGATATATTATTGGTTATATGAAACTAAGACATTTCGCAGCATTCGTTTTAGGTATAAAAATCAATTTATTGAAGGAATTGATATATGCCAGTAAAATGGTGTATTTTTAATTTCTTTCAATAAAAACATATATGACAAAATTACCAAACCAATATATAAAACTCTAAGCGGTGGATCACTCGGCTCATGGGTCGATGAAGAACGCAGCAAACTGTGCGTCATCGTGTGAACTGCAGGACACATGAACATCGACATTTTGAACGCATATCGCAGTCCATGCTGTTATGTACTTTAATTAATTTTATAGTGCTGCTTGGACTACATATGGTTGAGGGTTGTAAGACTATGCTAATTAAGTTGTTTATATAAATTTTATAATGAAATTTTATAAGCATATGGTATATTATTGGATAATAATAATTTAATTATTATATTATTCATAATATTAACAAATATATGAAAAACATTATCTCACATTAGTAAATAATTTGAATGTGAAAAACGAAGAGAAATATTTTCTTTTTCAATCAAATAATACTGAGAAATGTCTAGCATAAAAAATTTATCTAGAATTGTCTCTTATTAAAGATTAGTAAATAGAAAGCCGTTGACAATATTATTATTCTTCGTTGATTCGTTAGACCAAACAAATGCCATACAAATATATAAAATATATAACGAATTTAATAAAATGTTTTATCATTATATATAAAGAATTAATTGCAAAAAAAGTTATACACAACCTCAACTCATATGGGACTACCCCCTGAATTTAAGCATATTAATTAGGGGAGGAAAAGAAACTAACCAGGATTTTCTTAGTAGCGGCGAGCGAAAAGAAATCAGTTCAGCACTAAGTCACTTTGTCTATATGGCAAATGTGAGATGCAGTGTATGGAGCGTCAATATTCTAGTATGAGAAATTAACGATTTAAGTCCTTCTTAAATGAGGCCATTTACCCATAGAGGGTGCCAGGCCCGTATAACGTTAATGATTACTAGATGATGTTTCCAAAGAGTCGTGTTGCTTGATAGTGCAGCACTAAGTGGGTGGTAAACTCCATCTAAAACTAAATATAACCATGAGACCGATAGTAAACAAGTACCGTGAGGGAAAGTTGAAAAGAACTCTGAATAGAGAGTTAAACAGTACGTGAAACTGCTTAGAGGTTAAGCCCGATGAACCTGAATATCCGTTATGGAAAATTCATCATTAAAATTGTAATATTTAAACAATATTATGATAATAGTGTGCATTTTTTCCATATAAGGACATTGTAATCTATTAGCATACAAAATTTATCATAAAATATAACTTATAGTTTATTCAAATTAATTTGCTTGCATTTTAACACAGAATAAATGTTATTAATTTGATAAAGTGCTGATAGATTTATATGAATACAGTGCGTTAATTTTTCGGAATTATATAATGGCATAATTATCATTGATTTTTGTGTTTATTATATGCACTTGTATGATTAACAATGCGAAAGATTCAGGATACCTTCGGGACCCGTCTTGAAACACGGACCAAGGAGTCTAACATATGTGCAAGTTATTGGGATATAAACCTAATAGCGTAATTAACTTGACTAATAATGGGATTAGTTTTTTAACTATTTATAGCTAATTAACACAATCCCGGGGCGTTCTATATAGTTATGTATAATGATATTTATATTATTTATGCCTCTAACTGGAACGTACCTTGAGCATATATGCTGTGACCCGAAAGATGGTGAACTATACTTGATCAGGTTGAAGTCAGGGGAAACCCTGATGGAAGACCGAAACAGTTCTGACGTGCAAATCGATTGTCAGAATTGAGTATAGGGGCGAAAGACCAATCGAACCATCTAGTAGCTGGTTCCTTCCGAAGTTTCCCTCAGGATAGCTGGTGCATTTTAATGTTATATAAAATAATCTTATCTGGTAAAGCGAATGATTAGAGGCCTTAGGGTCGAAACGATCTTAACCTATTCTCAAACTTTAAATGGGTAAGAACCTTAACTTTCTTGATATGAAGTTCAAGGTTATGATATAATGTGCCCAGTGGGCCACTTTTGGTAAGCAGAACTGGCGCTGTGGGATGAACCAAACGTAATGTTACGGTGCCCAAATTAACAACTCATGCAGATACCATGAAAGGCGTTGGTTGCTTAAAACAGCAGGACGGTGATCATGGAAGTCGAAATCCGCTAAGGAGTGTGTAACAACTCACCTGCCGAAGCAACTAGCCCTTAAAATGGATGGCGCTTAAGTTGTATACCTATACATTACCGCTAAAGTAGATGATTTATATTACTTGTGATATAAATTTTGAAACTTTAGTGAGTAGGAAGGTACAATGGTATGCGTAGAAGTGTTTGGCGTAAGCCTGCATGGAGCTGCCATTGGTACAGATCTTGGTGGTAGTAGCAAATAATCGAATGAGACCTTGGAGGACTGAAGTGGAGAAGGGTTTCGTGTGAACAGTGGTTGATCACGAGTTAGTCGGTCCTAAGTTCAAGGCGAAAGCCGAAAATTTTCAAGTAAAACACAAATGCCATACAAATATAATTATATTATATAAATCAAGCTAATTAATATACTTGAATAATTTTGAACGAAAGGGAATACGGTTCCAATTCCGTAACCTGTTGAGTATCCGTTTGTTATTAAATATGGGCCTCGTGCTCATCCTGGCAACAGGAACGACCATAAAGAAGCCGTCGAGAGATATCGGAAGAGTTTTCTTTTCTGTTTTATAGCCGTACTACCATGGAAGTCTTTCGCAGAGAGATATGGTAGATGGGCTAGAAGAGCATGACATATACTGTTGTGTCGATATTTTCTCCTCGGACCTTGAAAATTTATGGTGGGGACACGCAAACTTCTCAACAGGCCGTACCAATATCCGCAGCTGGTCTCCAAGGTGAAGAGTCTCTAGTCGATAGAATAATGTAGGTAAGGGAAGTCGGCAAATTAGATCCGTAACTTCGGGATAAGGATTGGCTCTGAAGATTGAGATAGTCGGGCTTGATTGGGAAACAATAACATGGTTTATGTGCTCGTTCTGGGTAAATAGAGTGTCTGGCATTTATGTTGGTCACTTGTTCCCCGGATAGTTTAGTTACGTAGCCAATTGTGGAACTTTCTTGCTAAAATTTTTAAGAATACTAATTGGGTTAAACCAATTAGTTCTTATTAATTATAACGATTATCAATTAACAATCAATTCAGAACTGGCACGGACTTGGGGAATCCGACTGTCTAATTAAAACAAAGCATTGTGATGGCCCTAGCGGGTGTTGACACAATGTGATTTCTGCCCAGTGCTCTGAATGTCAAAGTGAAGAAATTCAAGTAAGCGCGGGTCAACGGCGGGAGTAACTATGACTCTCTTAAGGTAGCCAAATGCCTCGTCATCTAATTAGTCATAAACTATCCAGTCGTCAGTCATTGCTCTGGAGAGCAGACGTGTTTTTCGAGCGCTCCGTGTGACGGGTCAATTTCGGCAGTAAAACGCTTATTTCCTTGCTAAAAAATAGCATAAATATTCGCGCATTGTGTCCGCAAAATCATTCCGTGTGTTTTCTGCACAAAAAAGGTGGTGGGAAGGCCAAAATCGCGATTTTCCACCCCAGACATTTCGAGAACGTTCGACGTGCTGAGAGAGGCGCTCTCTCGGGCGCTCCGTGTGTCAGGCCAATTTCGGCAATAAAACTCCTATTTCATTGCTAAAAAATAGCATAAATTTTCGCGCATTGTGTCCGCAAAATCATTCCGTGTGTTTTCTGCACAAAAAAGTGGTAGGAAGGCCAAAGTCGCGATTTTCCACCCCAGACAGTTCGAGAAGGTTCGACGTGCTGAGAGAGGCGCTCTCTCGGGCGCTCCGTGTGTCAGGCCAATTTCGGCAATAAAACTCCTATTCCATTGCTAAAAATAGCACAAATATTCGCGCATTGTGGTCGCATAGTCATTCCGCGTGTTTTCTGCACGAAAAAGGTGGTGGGAAGGCCAAAATCGCGATTTTCCACCCCAGACATTTCGAGAACGTTCGACGTGCTGAGACAGAGGCGCTCTCTCGGGCGCCCCGTGTGTCAGGCCAATTTCGGCAATAAAACTCATACTTCATCGTTGTGAGAGAGGCGCTCTCTCTCGAGTGGCGCCTGCCTTATCTAGATAACATTTTGACAGCAGCGCGGTTCGCGTCTGCACTAAATTTGTAGCGGTTCGTGTCTCCGCAAATTGGTTGGTTTTGGAAATCAGCTGATTTCATTCCGCCAGAGGGCGACTACTCCAGGATTCATAGCATACATTCGGCGACTCCTCATCGCTGTATCACTCCGCCAGAGGGCGGCGACTCCTAAAACTTTTGCCCTACATTTCGGCGACACCTCGTCGTCGATTTTTGTCAGCAGAGGGAAAGGAAATAAATAGTTCACTCACACAGTTAGCCGGCTGTGCTTGTTGGTGGTGCTGTCGCCATGGGTGACAATAGCAACACCGGCAGCATGGAAGTGGACAACGCGGCTGTAGCCGCACTCAAAAAATGCACTTGGCAGGTTCTGAAGCCGAGAGTCTTACCAAAAGGAGTCAAAAGGAGTCTACCTCCCGGGTCGCCAGAGGCAATTAGAGGCGTAAAGAAAATCATCGTGGAGAAACGGGAAAAATCTCCCAGCCCAACCCCGAGCTCCTCGAGCTCCTCGAGCCCCTCAAACATCTCTTCACCTGAGGAAGGTGAGATAACTCGCCCTTACATTTTTCCTAAAAAGACCATAAAGAATAAGGCTGCCGTGAATCAAGACAAAAAGATGGATATTGGTCCTAGCACCTCTAACCGCTTCGCTTCTCTGCCGGTAGAGAGCAGCAATGAAAAGACCGTCGATAATGCCGAACCTAAAGCAGCACCCAAGCCCCCTCCAATTTTTGTGCCGGATGTAGAAATATCTGGCGAATTTTTAAACGAACTGCGCACATTGGTGAATTCCGATACTTTCTCTTACAAGGCAACGGGAAGAGGTAACATCAGGCTGATGCCGAAGGACAGCACCACTTACCGAAAAATTGTTGCTCACCTGGACAACTGTCAAGTAGCTTTCCGTACCTTCCAACTGAAGAAGAGCGAGCTTTCCGCATTGTTGTCAAAGGACTACACCATACTACACCAATTGAGGAGGTCAAGCAAGCCTTTGTGAATCTCGGCCACAATGTGCGTGATGCTAAAAATGCAGTATCAAGAGTAACAAAAATGCCATTGTCGATGTTTTTCGTCAACCTCGAACCAGCTCAAACAAACAAGAAAGTCTTCGAGATCAACAGACTGTGCCATGCCGTCGTCTCCATTGAGGAGCCAAAAAAGTTCGACGGAGTGGTACAATGCTTCCGCTGCCAAGCTTTCGGGCATACTAAGAGGTACTGCAAACTCCAACATGTCTGTGTCAAATGCGGATTATCACACGACTCCCTGAATTGCATGAAGGCAAAGGAAGACCCACCTGTGTGCGGAAATTGTGGTGACGACACACCGCCTCCTACCGCGGTTGTAGAGTCTACGTAGAAGCCAAGAAGCGCTTCAGCCCTAAGCCTAAGGCAGTAACTACTTCTTCATCCAATCCTGCTCCACACGCAAATTTCCCAGCGAGCAGTGCCGCGAACCAAACAGGGAATCACAAATACAGTTACGCCAACGTTGCTAGGGCTGGCGCGGCTGGAAACTTCGACAATAATGGCCAGTCCCCCCTTGATGCCTTGGAGGAGAGAATGATGCGCCGAATGGAATCCATGATGAACTCCATGTTCAATCAGTTCCAAAACTTAGTGATGACAATGCTCTCCAACCAGAACAATCATAAATGTCCATAAACACCAACTTATAATATGGAATGCGAACGGCTTGGCTCGGAGCAAGCCCGAGGTCGAGCATTATATAAAGACCAACCAAGTAGACATCTTACTCGTGTCCGAGACACACTTCACCACCAGATCCCACTTTACCATTCCCGGCTACGAAATAATCAACGCATTGCACCCTGGCGACCGGATGCGTGGAGGAGCCTCTATTATCATCAGACGCGGCATTCAATACGAGGAGCTCGAGCCCGTACAACTGGAATGGATGCAGTGTGCGAAAATCCACCTTATAAACGTCGCAAGGCAAAATTACCATCGCCTCCGCATACCTCCCTCCAAGATACACACTGAGCCAAAGTGATCTGTCCGACGTACTACTGAATCTGGGTCCTAGATTCTTAATCGGAGGCGACTTCAACGCAAAACATACCTGGTGGGGATCACGAACCGTCAACCCGAAGGAAGCACACTTCTTGGATGCATCAGGACTGGTTTTGCACCGTCTATTCAACTGGAGAGCCTACCTACTGGCCCACCGACCCAGCCAAAATTCCGGACCTCTTGGACTTTGCATTCAGCAGAGGAGTTGACCCCACAAAAATATCTACGGCTGCATGCCATGATCTTACATCCGATCACAGCATGGTCAAGATTTTGTATAACACTCCTATCTGAGAAATCCAACTGCAGTCAAGCTCATCAGACGGAATACAACATCCCGATTTTTAAGTCTTGGCTAGAAAATCATGTAGACCCCCAGCCAGTACTAGAAAGTCCAATAGACATCGACGAAGCGGTGGAGTACCTCACCAGACAGGTTCATCTGGCAGCAAGCATCGCAACTCCAGAGGCTGAAACCACGCGAACGGTGCACACCAGAGGCCACAGAGACAACTATCTCTGGTCAACCGAGCTGGCAACAATGGTAAGCGAAAAAACGGCGTTTGAGGAGGGTCTGGCAGCTAAGTAGAAGACGGTCGGACAAAACAATCTACAACAGGGCTTGTAAGACCTTAGCAGGATGCTTCTTGATCTAAAAAGCAAGTCCCTAGAAGCTTACCTCGCGGACCTTGAACCCTGTAGTGCACACCACAAGCTTTGGAATGCAACAATATTTAAAGCGACCCACACGGAGGATAGCCCCGTCAGATCATCAACTGGAGCTTGGTGTCGTTCAGACCAGAAAAAGCAAACGCCTTTGCCGACCACTTAAAGAGTAGTTTTCCAGCCATTCGACCTGTGCGACCCAGTGGACAATCAAGAGACTCTTCATTTCCTGATGTGGCGTGTCCCATGGACTTGCCCATTCCAGAAATCGACTGCGAGGAGATAGAGGAGGAGATAGCAACACTCAAACCATCAAAGTCTCCCGGGTATGATCGCCTGGATGCCGCTGCTCTGAAGTTCATGCCGCCGAACTGCATCGGAAACCTAAAGTTCATCATGAACCAAAGTCTAAGACTCGGTCATTTCCCAACACAATGGAAATGTGCCGAAGTTATCGTCATCGCCAAACCAGGTAAGCCTGAGCCGAACTGGGATCATACAGGCCCATCAGCCTCCTGTCAATTCTCTCAAA